>NC_057757.1:3952961-3957414 GCF_004010195.1 Chiloscyllium plagiosum
TATTTCCCGGTACATGTTGCGCCCCTGGTCCTGACCACTGTTAGGAGGTCTGTACATAACTCCCATTATGGTTTTTTTGCCTTTGTGTTCCTCAATTCCACCCGCACAGACTCCACATCATCCGACGCTATGTCATTCAGTGTCATAGATTTAATTTTGTTCTTAACTAACAAGGCAACCTCGCCCCCTCTGCCCACCTCCCTGTCTTTTCGATAAGTCCTGACCCCCCTGTAACCACGTCTCTGTGATGCCTACCACATCATAATATTCATGATGATCTGTGCCATTAGTTCATCTGCTTTGTTACGAATGCTACGAGCATTCAGGTAAAGTGCCTTAATGCTAACTTTCTTATCATTAGAGATATTGGAAGTCATAAGATGTCCTAAGTTATCCTTCCTTTTTGCTGCATTCCTAGTCTGCCTCAAGTTTAAATCTGCCTGCACATATGCTATCCTGCTGCTTATCTTTCCATTTAACTCCATACTCCCTGTCGCTTTCACTTTCCCTTCCCCCCCAACTCAAAAGTTTAAAGTCCTACTGACCACCCTATTTATCCTCTTCGCTAGAACATTGGTACCTGATCGGTTCAATGTTGCTTGAATTGCTAAAATGTTTAAGTCTTTCTGTTTACCACTGCTGTCCACAATTAATGCATCATACACCATGCTTATTTTATGAATTAAAAATAATCTGTTTATTATAAGCAAGATCTAGACATTATCCAGGCTTGGGCTGACAAGTGGCAAGTAATATTCACATCACACAAATATGACCATCACCAATAAGAGATAATCTAACCACCTCCCCTTGACATTCAGTAGTGTTACCCTCGCTGAATTCCCCCCACTATCAACATCCTGGAGGTTACTATTGACTAGAAATTCAATTGGACTTGCCACATAAAACACAGCAGCTGCAAGAGCAGGTCAGAGACTAGGAATACTGCAGTGAGTAACTCACCTCCTGACTCCCCACAGCCTGTCCACCATCGACAAGGCACAAGTCAGGAGTGTGAGGGAATACTCCCACTTGCCCTGGATGGGGGCAGCTCCAACAACACTTGAGAGGCTCAACACCATCCAGGGACAAAGTAGCCCCCGATTGATTGACACCGTGTCCGCAGACATCTAGTCCCTGCACCACCTACGCTCAGTAGCAGCAATGGGAGCAGTCACACTGTTGGGTGTACCCCAGACAGCCAGTGGGAAATAGGGGAGCAGATGTGTAGACAATTCACCGAGGTGTGTAAGCATCTTAGCAGGTTAATTATATTGAGATTGACCCAAGTACCAGCCCAACATGTTCCCTTTGGGGTGAAATGTAAAAGCAACAAGGATGTCCAGAAATTTTCAGGACTGGAGAAACAGGAAAAGAGAGATATCGATGAGTTAGAAAGGGAGCAAAACACTGGAGCGATATAGGAAGTATGGGGGGACGGGGAAGGTGGGATACTTAAGAAAGCAATTGGGAGAGCACAGAGGAGGAATGAGAAAACCCTGGCTGGTAAGATTAGGGAGAATCCCAAGATATTTTACAGGTAAATCCAGAGGAAGAGGATAACCTGGGAAAGGATAGGGTCTATTAGAGAGCAAGGGGACAATCTGTGCATGGAGCCAGAGGTCTTTGGGAGAGTGTTAAATGAGTATTTAACATCTGTCTTTATTTGGGAGAATTTGTAAATGTGGACTGTGAAGTCTTCAACTGATTTTTATAGGGAGTAAAGACACATTGGAGGTTTTGGCATGGATAAATCTGGATGAGATGTATCCCAGGCTGTTTTGGGAGGTGAGGGAGGAAATTACAGGGGCCCTGACCCTAATCTCCAATTCATCTCTCACCAAGGGAAGGCGCCAGAGGACTGGCGGTTCCACGTTACGAGAAGGGTGACTGAGACAGCCCAGGGAGCTACAGAGCAGCGAGTCTCAAGTCAGTAGTAAGGAAACTATTGGACAAAATAGTGAAGGAGAAAATAAATCTCAGTTTAGAGAAGTAACGCTTGGTCAGGGATAGTCAGCCATCAAAGCTGGTCAAGTTTTTCGAGAGAGGTGACCAAGACTTTGGATGAGAGTTGTGTGGTTGATGTAGTTTATATGGATTTCAGGGTTCCCAAACTGAAATGGTCCCATTTGGCCCATATCCCTCTGAACCTTTCCTACCTATCCACGCGCCTTTTAAATGTTGTCAATGTACCAGCCTCCACCACTTCCTCTGGCAGCTCATTCCATACATGCACCACCCTCTGGATGAAAACGTTGCCCCTCAGGTCCCTTTTAAATCTTTCCCCCTCTCATCAGTCTCTAGTTTTAGACTCCCCTACCTTGGGGAAAAAGGACCTTGTCTTTTCAGCCTATCCCCACCCCTCATGATTTTATAAACCTCTGCAAGATCACCCCTCAGCCTCCAATGCGCCAGGGAAAAAAGTCCCAGTGTAGACCTCTCTCCCTGGATTTCAGCAAGGCTTTTGAGAAGACCCCACATGGGAAACTGGCAAAGAAGAGAAAAGCACATGGGATCCAGAGTATTGGCAAGTTGGATCCAAAATTGGCTCAGTGGCAGGAGTCAGAGGGTGGCTGTGGAAGGCTGTTGACCTGACTGTAGCCCAGTGTGTAGCGATGTACCACAGGGATCAGTGCTGGGTCCCATACCGTTTGTGATGAGAAGTCGGAAAGTAAGTAAGTTTGGAGATGACACGATTGTCTGAATGGGTGACAGTGAGGAGGAAGGTGTTAGGTTACAGGAGGATACACACGGGTTGATCAGATGGGTGAATCATTGGTGGATGGAGTTGGGATATTCTTCGGAGGGTCGATGTAGACTTGTTGGGCTGAAGGGCCCATTTCCAGACAGTAGGGATTCTAATTCTGAAACCGTGGTAAATGTGAGGAGATACACTTTGGAAGAAGGAACAAATCCTGGGAGTACTCAATGAATGGCAGGAAGCTCAGAGGGATGGAGGGATCTTGGGGATCCCTGAAGGTTAATGGGGTGTTTAAGAAGGCAGACGGGACATTTGCCTTTATCAGTCGTGGCACAGATTGCAAGAGCAGGGAGGTCACGTCAGAGCTAGACAGTGCTTCGGTGAGGCCACAGCTGGAGTACTGTGTGAAGTGCTTTCCCCCCCACACTGCAGGAAGGATAGAGTCATACAGCACAGAAAAAGACCCTTCGGTCCAACTCATCCATTCCGATCAGGCTTCCCAACTGAAATGGTCCCATTTGGTCCATATCCCTCTGAACCCTTCCTACCCATCCAGATGCCTTTTAAATTCTGTCAATGTACCAGCCTCCACCACTTCCTCTGGCAGCTCATTCCATACCCGCACCACCCTCTGGATGAAAAAGTTGCCCCTCAGGTCCCTTTTAAATGGTGTCAGCTGGAACATTGATACTTAGGCTTACCACAAGCAATGACACTGCCCAGACAAATTCTCCTTGTGGAAGAGGTGGTTAAGTCAGTGGCCGAGAGTCGGGAGGGCGATATTGATAAAGATAGCCAACGGGCAGATGGGCACCTGACGTTGCCAGGTTCCCCGTCCATCGGGCAGGGCGGGAGCCAGACTGGCACCATCGCTGGCGTTAATGCCAATGGAGGGTCACGTGCACAAAGGGAGCCAGTGACGTCTGTTAATCCAAACCCTCCCCCTGAACTTCCATACCCGGTTTTGCGCCAACGTTGACGATGATACCCAATGTCGCTTGCAGGATGTTGAGTGGGCGCTGGAACTGAACAGAGGAAAGCCTTCATCAAACAAAAAGGGAACCTGCTGTGGGGTTCACCACTGCCCGTGACTGCTCAGGATCCTGTGGTGAACTGTTAAATTCCAGGCTAACACGATCTTGGTCGTACACCACCCTCCCCCTTCCTCCCCGATACTCCCAGCACCAAGCTCAGAAAGAGAGAATGTTTTGACACAATGAGCACAAGACAGAGCATAGGGATTTGCTGCAGTTTAATTCATGACTGGCCACTGATAAATTAAATTCTCTCTTCGAACTGCACGAACAATCCCTTCCTTCAGGGTGAGGTGGGACTGTTTGCATCAAACTGCTTGTTTCCAGGTCAATCAAGCTGATGTTGAACATAGTAGCGTAGAATCACAATGGATGAGAAAAATAACAAATCTGGCTGGGATAGAAATCACATGCAGATACAATTTAATCGGTAGACTTGCGAGAACATTCCAACATCAATTCAGGCCCACGAGATCTCTTGCTTGGAGGTTCTGGTTTTAGGTTATTCATCTGTAGATCTGAAAGTAGAGGAAAACCATGGGTGAGCAATGGAGATGGAGCAAGGAGATACTGGTGTGCGAAAGCTTGGCTCAGTTTGTGAAACATTAGGAAGGCGGAGAGAGAGAGAGACAGAGAGACAGAGACAGAGTGAGGGGGAGAGGAGAAGAGAGAGAGACAGAGACAGAGGGAGAGACAGAGGGGGAGGGAGAGACAGAGA
>NC_057757.1:3957486-3958117 GCF_004010195.1 Chiloscyllium plagiosum
AGAGAAAGACAGTGGTGGGGGTTGGGGGGTGGGGGGGGGGGGAAGAGGTTGGGCTGTTTGATTTAGAAAAGAGCAGTTCAGATCAGGATGTGGGCTGGGAAGGCAATACAGTGGTCCCTGCAATGGATGATCCTTTTGCTGATCAGGAAACTGCTCTTCAGTCTGCCTAAGGAGGCATAGAGTGACTCGCTCTCAATCATAAAAGTCTCTGACTTTTTCATAGACATAGAGTCATAGACACTTCATGAAAAAGAACGGCTTGCGAAAGAGGGGAAGTAAACTGGATTTCTTCGGGTTTCAAATGTTTCTTACTGCACAGTCCCTGCTTCTTCAGAGATCCAATGTTTTCTGACTAAATGTAGAACATAGAACAATACAGCGCAGAACAGGCCCTTCGGCCCTCGATGTCGTGCCGACCTGTGAACTATTCTCAGCTTGTCCCCCTACACTATCCCAAAATAATCCGTGTGCTTATCCAAGGATTGTTTAAATCTCCCTAATGTGGCTGAGTTAAGTACATTGGCAGGTAGGGTATTCCACACCCTTACCACTCTCTGAATGAAGAACTTGCCTCTGACATCTGTCTTAAATCTATCACCCCTCAATTTGTAGTTATGCCCCCTCGTACACA
>NC_057757.1:3958617-3983883 GCF_004010195.1 Chiloscyllium plagiosum
AGATGGAGAGGTCAACTACAAGAGGGAGCTGATTCGAGGTGTGAGGATAAAGTTTAGGGAAGAAGTGAGGGGAAAGTTTTGCACACAGAGGGTGGTGGGTGCCAATGGAGGTGGTGAATGCAGGCATGCTAGTAATGATTAAGGTGTATCTTAATGGACGCATGAACATGGACAATAAGTAATGGATCTAAATAAGGGTTAGGAATTGGTGCAGGATTGGTGGGCCTGTTCCTGTGTTGTATTGTATTATATCAGTAAATAATTACCCTAAGATCTTTCTGTTTGTGTGAACTACCCAGTGTCCTGCCATTCATTAGAGACTCCTTCACCTTGCTTCTTTTTTCAGAATTGAAGTATATAAAATTTTGAGGGGCATGTCAGAGTCATTCCTGATGAAGGGCTTTTGCCCAAAAAGTCAATTTTTCTGCTCCTCAGATGCTGCCTGACCTGCTGTGCTTTTCCAGAACCACTCTAATCTCCAGCATCGGCAGTACCCACGTTCACCTGGATAGTCAGAGTCCCTTTCCCCAGAGTGGAAATATCAAATATGAGAGGACATACCTTTAAAGAGAAGGGTGCGAGGTAGTTTAAAAGACATGTGAGAAGGAAGGCTTTTGTTCAGAGTCATGCCTGGATCATGTGACCAGGCCAGGTGATAGAAAAAGATACAATAGCAAAGTTGAAGAGGCGTTTAGACAAATGCATGACCAGGCAGGAAATTGAGAGATACCAATCATGTACAGGCAGCTGGGATTAGATTAGAATGGCAAGATGGTCAGCATTACCCACCTTTAAGACTTTCATTAGAACTGACCTAATATCTCTTTCTAGGGTTTTGAGTCAGATTTATGGAGGCTTTTTCCCTACCTCCCAGGTATGCCCTCTCATATTTGGTATTTCAACTGTGGAGATGGAGAGGTCAACTACAAGAGGGAGCTGATTCGAGGTGTGAGGATAAAGTTTAGGGAAGAAGTGAGGGGAAAGTTTTGCACACATACGGTGGTGGGTGCCAATGGAGGTGTGAATGCAGGCATGTTAGTAATGATTAAGGTGTATCTTAATGGACACATGAACATGGACAATAAGTAATGGATCTAAATAAGGGTCTCGGGCGCTGTGAGGCAGCAGTGCTAACCACTGTTGGCTGCTTCATTACATGAAAGGCTCCACGTAAATATAGAACAAAATGAGAACAAGGCTAAAAGAGTGACACACTGCCTCAGCTTTTCCACTTGCACTTATCTGGATACAAATGCAAGAATGCCAAATTTATGACAACAGTTTACACTGCCAAGTACTTATTGGTTTGCACTGTGGGAGGAATCCTATGCAGACATAGGAAAAACATGCAAACTCTACACAGCCAGTTGTTCAAGGATGGAATCAAATTCAGGTCCCTGGTGCTGTGTGGTAGGAGAGTTAACCATTGGGCCACCATATTTGCAGAGGCTCTGACGCCACCAATAAACTATGGGGAGCTTATAGTTCCCCCAGATGATTTCTCCCTTGGTAACGTTTCAGCCAATCACAGCCAACCCATCAACCAATCCCCAGCAACCTTTCCTCCAGTCGAAAAAATGAGGTGGTCAGAGGTGCTAGATAAACACAGTGCACTGTATCTAAAAGGGAGATGTGTTGCCTAAGCTTTTACCTCGTGCACTCATCCGGATACCAACACACGAATGCCAAATTTATGGCAACAATTCATAGTTCGGTTGGTAGGGGCAGGGAGGATGTTGCTTGGTTGGCACTTCTGCCCTGATTAGCCTGTTCCTGTGTTGTTGCTGTCTCCACAACCTGTCCATCCTTGGGTCACCTTCTGGGGACTTACTCAAGTGAACCTGTATTGCATTTGGGTTCACTGAACTCTTGATGGCTGTAGTTTTCAGAATTCACAGGCCCAGCGACGTGAGAGGGAGGCCATTTGGCCCAATAGCATGGTGCGTGCCCTCCTGTCAGCCCGGGCTCCATAGCACTTCACTTTCTGCTGCTTCATTCTCCCACCTCCCTCGCACCCCCCGTTACCTTCTTCTCTTTAACACATGCACGCCAATCGCTTGTGACAAGAACGCGTGTGCTTTATTTTTAGATGAGACAGACAATAGGTTTACAAACACAGTGGGTGTTGTACCACTGAGGCCAACCACTGCTACTGTAAGCAGTCATACGAGTCATGCATTATATCGAACTGTCCAATGACTGACCGCGGTTGACCCCCGAAATGTACATGCACATCGTATTGCAATATTCACCCTTTTCTCTAAACAAATAATTTACCGTTTAAATATCAAACTCCTTGTACTATCTGAAGGCTTTTGAAGAAGCTAGCCGGTTCAAGGGTACTTAAGGATGGTGAAGCTCACCATTGGCACACAGGAAAAATTAACAGACCCTCTCTACCCATTGGCTTATCTCTCTGTCGATTTTTGATTTATTGGTTCACGGGATGTGGGCATCACAAGCTTTTTTGGCTTGTGTGAACTCAGTTGATTTGCCATACAGTTTTGTGCCAACAGTGAGGGTTCACTCCAGCTGAGATTACCACAGAACGATCTCCCGGTCTCCTCACAGGAGACATGCTGACCCTCAGGTTAAACCACCACCCAATTTTTCTTATTGCCCGCCCCTAGTTGCCCCTTGAGAAGGTGGTGGAGAGCTGCCTTCCTGAACCGCCGCTGTGGGTTGACCTGCAAATGCTCTTAGGGATGGAATTCCAGGATTTTGACAAAGTGGCACTGAAGGAAGGGGCGATATATTTCCAAGTCAGAATGGTGAGTGGCTCGGAGGGGAACCTGCAGTGAGGTTGGTGTTTCCATGTATCTGCTGCCCCTGTCCTTCCAGATAGAAGTGGTCATGGGTTTGGAAGGTGCTGCCTGAGGATCTTTGGTGAATTTCTGCACTGCATCTTTTAGATGGTACAAACTGCTGCTACTGAGCGTCGATTGTGGAGGGAATGGATGCTTGTGGATGGAATTAAGTCTTGGTTAACAACTTGTGTCTTACCCCATGGTACCCAACATCCCAAATTTCATAACAACTCTCCACCCCTCCCCCCCCCCAACACTGAATGCATTCAACTCAAACAAAATCCTTTGGCTTCTTGTCTTGAATATTCTCACGACTGAACTCCCCCCAACCCACAAGCTTCAGTGGACAAGGAGAATTCTGATGCTTTAGAGGCTGTGTTCTGAGACTCTCCAGCCAAGGCTGTGGGAGGAAGGAAGGCAGACCCCAGATGTCCGGATCACGGAAGGTGGGCTGGAGGAGGAGTGACCATCATGTTAGAATCTTCATCAGTGGTAGGAGCAAGACTGTTATCCATGTGGAGAGATGTGCATAGGCCCCTAAACGTTTGAACAAAGAGGAAAGCAAGTCTTTAGTAAGAGCAACAATATGTACAGAAAGAATGTAAGAAAGTAGGAGCAGGCCTGAGGCCATTTGTCCCCTTCAGCCTGGTCCATAACTTCAGGACAGATTACTACTTTGAAGCCAATGTTAAATCAGGCTTGGGTGAGACATTGCAATGTGGTAAAACCTGTTATTGGAATGCATTCATGGAGTGACAGAGTCATACAGCATGGAAACAGGTCCTTCAGCCCAACTTACCCGTGCTGACCAAGATCTTAGTGAAAAGTTCAACCTGAGCCATGTAAGGACCTAGAGGTGAAGTTATAATTCTGGATAATTAATGTCACCTACATGAACTCTCCAGAAACATGAGTCAAATCCAACAATAGCAGCTAAAGTATGTGGAGGCAAAATCCATTTTAACTTTTTTTTTCCCTCATTCTATCACTGGGTGTGGATATCGCTGGCTGGGCCCAGCATTTATTGCCCATCCCTAATTGCCCCCTTTGAGAAAACAGCGGTAAGCTGTCTTCTTGAACCACTGTACACACAGTGCCATTCTGGAGTTCCAGGATTTTGACCCAGTGACATTGACGTTATATTTCCAAATCAGGATGGCGAGTGGCTTGGACGGGAACTTGTGATAGGGTTAGGCTTAGGGTTTGGGTTAAGGTCTGGGTTAGGTTAGGGTGCAGGTGGCGGTGCTCCCATGTCCATGTCCTGACTGATATGAAGTGGTTGTGGGTTCGGAAGGTGCTGTCTGAGGATCTTTGCTGCAGTGCATCTTGTAGATGGTACAAGCTGCTGCTACTGCATGTCACTGGTGGAGGGAGTGGATGTTTGTGGATATGGTGCCAATCAAGCGGGCTGCTTTGTCTTGGATGGTGTTGAGCTTCTTGAGTATTTCTGGAGCTGTCTGTCCAGGTAAGTGAAGAGTATTCCTGCACACTCCTGACTTATGCCTTGTGGATGGTGGACTGGCTTTAGGGAGGCAGGAGGTGAGTTATATGCTGCAATATTCCTAGGCTCTGACCTGGCATTGTAGCCACTGTGTTTATCCAACTTGGCTTCTGGTCAATATTAACCTCCATGATCATATTGGTGGGAGATTCACTGATCATCTTGCCAACGAATATCAAGAGGTGATTGTTGAATTCTGCTGCTGATGGTCTCTGAGGTATGACAGAATAGTTCATTGGTTTAATGACTAGCATTCTGAACTTTGAATCCAGCAATCCGAGTTTGAATCTCAGTGGAACCTCAACTTGTTTTGTCCTGGCACCTGTTTAATTTGTGAGTGGCATAGTTGTTAGCCTCAGGCAACTATCTGTGCGGAGTTTGCACGTTCTCCCCATGTCACACTGGGTTTCCTCCGGATGCTTGTGTTTCCTCCCACAGTTCAAAGATGTGGTAGGTTAAGTTAGGTGGATTGGCCATGCTAAATTGCCCATAGTGTTACGTGCATTAGTCAGGGGAAATGTAGAGTAAATAAAGGTCCGGGTGGGTCGGTATGGACTGAATGGCCTGTTTCCACACTGTAAGGATTCGAAGATTGCTAACCTCAGTGAAAGTGATCAGGACACTATGGAGCTTCATGCAAAACTTCACTTTCCTCTCTGATCTCTTTCACGCATGAATATTAAATAGAGATCTGCTCTCCAACACTAAACCTCACGTCTCTTATTAAAAATAAATGCAACCTGGACCATCAGACCATCGCCTGTGGGATCTTCCAATGAACCGGTCGCCTGCTGGATTTCCCATGTTAAAAAGGGGAGGCGATGGGCCAATATATTGTCGCTGGACTGTTAATCCAGAGCCGCAGATAGTGTTCTGGGGAACTGAGTTCAAATCCTGCAATGGCAGATAGAGGAATTAGAATCCAATAAAGAATCTAGTGATGACCATGAATCCACTGCCACCTTTTGGGAGGATAAAAAACATCTGGTTCACTTATGTCCTTTAGAGAAGGAAACTGCCATCCTTACCTGGTCCAGCCTACATGCCCAGACCCATAGCAATCTGGTTCACCCTTCACAGCAATAAATGCTCACCTAGCCAGCGACACCCTCACTCCATGAATTAAGGAAAGAAACAGTGACTGTATTTCAGCAAAGAGTCCTATTGACGGGTACGCTGAGGTTGGGGGTAAGGACTTATACGCTGCAACAGAATCAGAATCCTGCTTACCTGAGTTCACAGTTAGCTGCAGCAAGGCACAGACAGTGGAACGTTGCTCTGCTCTCACGTAACAGGTATAGTTCCCAGAATCGGTGCTCCTCAGTTCTCGGAGCTGCAGAGTCACATTCCCCGTTTGATCCCAGTTAGGAGGGAGAGCTGTGCGGCCTTTAAAGCTGTCGTCCTGCTGTCCCTGCATCTCGCCCCCTCGCCTCTCTGCATGCACGATCAGGGGATAGTCACGATGTGCCTTTTGCCAGGACACCAACAGCTTATCGAGCTGCCCCTCGGGCCTAAAGTAACATGGCAAATAAATCGTGCCTCTCTGCATAGCCATCACGGGCTTTACATTTTCTTCACACTGTATGGCCTCTGCAAAGGAAAGGAATAAATTCAGTCAATATTGAGGGTGCACTACTCTCAGTATAACTCCACACTATGAAAGCCCCACCTTCTTAATCTCGGCCTTTGCATGAGATATGCCGACCGTCAGAGTAAATCCATTAGCAATTGTTTCTCTCCAATGATAGAGCAGGACTATGGTCCTCTGGGACTGAGATGACTTTAGTTTTACCTTAACCCATGTCAGACTGCTTACCAATCTATCTGTCACCATGTCTAACTCTCGCTCAGGGTTTCTATCCAACTTGGTCTCACTTTCATCAATTCCGTCTGACTCTCTACCTTCGCGCTGTTTCTCCATCAGCCTTTCACTCCCAGGACAGGGACAGCATGAGGTTAGAAACAGATTAGAGCTCCCTCTACACTGCCCCTGATCAAACACTCCCCAGGACAGAGACAGCACGGTGACAGATACAGAGTAAAGCTCCCTCTACACTGACTGCCATCAAACACTCCCAGGAACAGGGACAGCACAGGGTCAGATACAGAGTAAAGCTGTCCACTTGCACATTTACAGGGAGCAGGAACATTCCCTGAAATGTCTTTGTGCAGTTCTCGGTTATGGGGGAAGAGAGTGGGAAGGGCAGCCATCTATCTTACCTGGTAAGGAGTCTCCGACCAAGAAGAGAAGGCCGAGCATCAATCCGAAATGCATGGCAGTCATTTCTTTATTCACAGGAGACAAGTCTGAGTCCGGAGTCAGAGATATATTTGTCAGTGCAGTGTAAGTCAATGCTGGTCCACAGTGAAACCACAGAAACCAGTACGCTGCTTGATCTCAGGAAGTTGTACAGTGTCACAATCTGTTTGTTCACAGTTTTGATAAGGCCCTTTCCTGAAAAAGTGAATCATGAGTCAGTAATACAAACAGAAAGCTCAATTTCCAAGGAGACTGTCAACCAAAAAAACAACGGCTCTTCCGCAATAGGAGTGCTCAACCTACAGAATGCAAATGCTCCAAGATATGTCATGCAGATTAACTGAATATGGGATGAATGTATCGGTGCAGGCTTGGAATGCTAAAGGGTCCGTTCCTGTGCTGTATTGTCCTTTGTACTTTGGCATGTTGTTCGGGGTTCACAAGAATAATCCCCTGGATGAAGGGCTTGTTATGGGGAGTGGTTGAGGAGTCTGGGTGGAGATTACAAGGATGAGGGTGGGTGGGATCTGATTGAAACATACAGAATTCCAAGAGGTCTGGATAGAGTGGAAATAGAGACGGCATTTCCATCGGTCAGAGAGACTAGGAACTGAGGGCACAGCCTAAGGGTAAAGGGGTGGACTGAGATGGGGAGGAATTTCTTCAGCCAGATGGTGGTGGCTCTGTGGACCTCATGGCCACAGAGAGCTGTGGAGGCCAAGTCATTGAGTGTCTTGAAGCCAAAGTTAAGTTCTTGATTAGAAAGCGGGTCATGGGTTATGGAGACAAAGCAGAAGAATGGGGTTGAGAAACATTTCAGCCATGATCGAATGGCAGAGCAGACTCAATGGGCTGAATGGTCTAATTTTGCTCCTCTACCTTATGGCCTAAACAAGGGATTAGTGCTGTTGTGGCACAGTAATAGTGTCCTTATCTCTGGGCTTCACGCTCCCCCAATCCCTACTCCAGTGGTGTGTAATGACTCCTCAGAACTGATTTGCATAGAAAGTATCTCTGAAAGCAGGGGGGGATTTGGTCATCCTTTATAAATGACTGGTTAAGTCTCGCTTCATGAATGTGTGTCTCAGTTTCTCTGCCAGACACATGAGGCTTCATCTGCAGTGCCTAGTCCTGGAGTTCACTATCCTAAGCTTCTCTATTTCTGCTTCCTTGAATACAATCTTCAAAACTAAACTTTTTGGCTAAGCTGTCTGTCACCTGTTAGTATTTCCAAACCCCTCACAACCCATGCTACCATTTTCCTTGATCCTTGGATTCTGAGGAGCAAAGGTCCCCAGACAGCACCTTCCAAAGCCACGACCACTTTCATTGAGAAGGACAAGGGCAGCAGATACATAGGAACACCACCCCCTGCAAGTTCCCCTCTGAACCCCTCACTATTCTGACTTGGAAATACATTGGTCACTCCTGTAGTGTCACTGGGTCAAGTTGCTGGAATCCCCTGCCTAAGGGCATTGTGGGTCAACCTATCACATGTGGACTGCAGCGGTTCAAGAAGGCCGCTCACCCCCACCGACTGGAGGGGCAATTAGGGATAGGGTGAGAAAGGCCAGGCCCACCCAGCCAGTGCTGCCCACATCCCATGAGTGAAGGCAAAATAAATCTCTGCAGCGCCAGCCTCCTGCAGAGCACGTGAACTGGCCTGTTTTTTTAAAAATCAGGTCAAAGGGTGCTATGCAAATGCACGTTCAATGCCGCTCAGAGCACAGAATCAAGCAAACCGGTGAATGGCTGAGCGGGATGGGTAAAGAAAATCAAGCCAGACTCCTTTTAGGGACAGTGGGAAACTCTCCAACACTGAGCCCTGTGCTGGCCCTTCATCCTCACTTGACCCCATGGGAGTGAGCTGTGAGGCCTATTGAATGATACAGAAGCAATTCTCTCAGAGCAAGGCATCTCTGTGGACCGTGCTCAATGGCCTCACTCAGACAGGGGGAAGTGGCATGCATCTCGGCCTATCTCGGTGCCAGTGATACCAGAGTAGTTGTTAATTCTAAACCATGAGGTTGGTAGTTCCCAGCAAGATTTGAAGGGACATCTGGGGCAAAGGTGAGATGATGGGTACTGGTGACCGATTAGCCACAACCCTCATCCCATATCCCACCCTCCCTGTTCCAAGTACTTCATGGGGCTACTCTGGGGTGGGGGACGGTGCTACATAAATGCAACCGCTCGCCCCTGTGAATCAAATCACTTCCCCGCACCCCGGGCTAGACCAGAGTTAAGACACCCCCAGGGGCCCAGTATTGGGGAGCAACACTATGTGGGAGATTGAAGGAGCTGGAAAGGTGTTACAGCAGAAATGAAGTCCACTGTCCCGTTCTTTCACAGAGTCTTAGAGATGTACAGCACAGAAACAGACCCTTCGGCCCAACTCGTCCATGCCGACCAGATACCCTAACCTAATCTAGTCCCATTTGCCAGCACTTGGCCCATATCCCTCTAAACCATTCCTATTCATGTTCCCATCCAGATGCCTTTTCAATGCTGTAATTGTACCAGCCTCCACCTCTTCCTCTGGCAGCACATTCCATACCCGCACCACTTTCTGGGTGAAAAGGTTGCCCCTTTAGTCTCTTTTATAGCTTTCCCCTCTCACCCTAAACCTATGCCCTCTAATTCCGGACTCCCCCACCCCAGGGAAAAGACCTTCTATTTACCCTATCCATGTCCCCTCATGATTTTATAAACCTCTATAAGGTCACCCCTCAGTGTCTGACTGTCCAGGGAAAACAGCCTCAGCCTGTTTAGCTTCTCCCTATTCTTCCCTTGTCTCAATTCTAGATCAGGCCACTCTTTCTCTCTCTCTCTTTTCCTCTCCCTCTTACTCTTTCAGCCTGGAAACGATTGGAGTTAATTTCAGAAACAGATCCCAAATTAGCTAAAATCATACTTACATCAAGCAGGGAGAAACAGGGCTTCCTCTGAAGAGTGGGTCAAGGAGGTAGGGTACTGGAGCCGATTGCAAAGCAACATTCAATACCGACCTGTTGTCAAAATTGAGTGGACTTTTTTGCTACCGGAGGCTATTTTATGCTGAGTCCTGCGTGTTTACGCGAGAAACCTCGTCATTGGCTGCGTAGCAAAACGGGAAATCTCAAACCCGATGACTTCTTTCACATTAACACAAACGCCTGTGGTTTGCAAAGGAAACCAGACAAGTCTGCGTGTGCTCTGACAGGCAGTTTGTAAATGAGGCAGACCGAGGAAGGGGGAAAAGATCCCCACATGGAACAAAGTGTGGCTATTTGCCTGTGATGTGGAAAATACCAGCTCATCACATTCCCAGGCTGGGAGAGTGAGAGAATGGGGACGGTGGGGTCTGGAAATGACACCAGGGATGTGGGGAGAAAGCGGGGCAGTGGGATTAATTTGAGATAGGTGCAGGGATGTGGGGAGAGATCTGGGTAGTGGGATTAATTTGGAATTTATGCAGGGATATGGGGAGGAAGCCGGGCAGTGGGATTAATTTGGGTTTGATGCAGGACTATGGGAGAGAGTGGGACAGTGGGTTTAATTTGGGATTGCTACAGAGATGTAGGGAAAGGGTGGGGCAGTGGGATTAATTTGGGATAAATGCAGAGATGTGGAGGGATTGTGGGGCAGTGGGATTATTTTGGGACAAGTGCAGGGGTGTGCGGAGAGAACTGGGCAGTGGGATTAATCTGGGATTGATACAGAGATGTGGGGAGACTGTGGGGCAGTGGGATTAGTTTGGGGATTCCTACAGGACTATGGGGCAAGAGCAGGGCAGTGGAATTAATTTGGGATAGATACAGCGATGTGGGTAGAGAGAGGGGCCGTGAGATTAATTTTGGATTGATGCAGGAATGTGGGGAGATCCTGGGGCAGTGGGATTAATTTGGGATTAATGTGGGGAGAAAGTGGGGCAGTGGGATTAGTTTGGTGATTGGTACAGGACTATAGGGAGAAAGTGGGGCAGTAGGATTAATTTGGGACAGATGTAGTGATGTGGGGTGAGAGCAAGGCAGTTGGATTAATTTCGGGATTGATACAGGGCTATGAGAGAGCTCTAGGCAATGGGATTAGTTTGGAATTGATGCAGGGTACAGGAGAGTGTTGGATAGTTGGATGTTTGGGGATTGATACAGGGCTGTGGAAGAGTACGGGGTAGGGAAGATTAGGTTAGGATTGATACAGGGCTATGGGGCAAGAGTGGGGCAGTGGGATTAGTTTGGGAATTTTTACATGTAATATCCTCCAATGTTACTGAGCCTATGTTTAAATAGCCTGCTGAGTCTAACAGTTGGGCTGGACCGGGAAATATGTTGCTGTGTTATTTGATAGCCCCCAGTATCCCGGGATACTGATGTAACTGCTTCAGAATATCCTGAAAATGGGGTCAATGAGTGTTTCTCCATGGACATAGGTTGGTGGGGGAGGGTGAGGATGCGGGATGGGGTGGGATGTTTATGCTCAGGCCTGCTCCTCGGATGCTGCCTGACCTGTTGTGCTTTTTCAGCGCCACTCTAGTCTAAACTCTGAGTGTTTCTTGTTTGTGAAGCTGATTAGAAAAGAAGTTGAAATGCTCCTTTTGCAAATGGTGCTGATAATTTCCATTGAGCAGAGATAAATTGGAGATGCTTTCTGAACTGTGTAACCACATGAACTGCACACACGCACATGCACACACACACACACGCACGCACGCTCACACACACTCATACACATGCATGCATGCACTCACACACGCACATACTCACTCATACACATGCACGTACGCACACACACATGCACGCATGCACACACACTCAAACTCACACACATGCGTGCGCACACACACATACCATCACACATGCTCACACACTCACACAAACACAAACATACATTCACACACACTCACACATACAAACACACACCCACATTCACACACACACTCTCACACACATGCATGAACACACTCACACGTGCACATTGACACACAAACAGACTCACACACACACATTCACACACACTCTCACACAAACACACTCATATGCATACACACGCATTGTCACACCCACGTGCACACATACACTTTCACATACTCACACACATGCATGCACACACACACGCATGCTCACACATACACACACACACACACTCATGCACATATTCATACACACACTCACACGGACACATAAATTCACACCCAGACATACACAATCACGCACTCGCACACACACAAACTCGAATTGTTTGACCATATTTTTGCATTTATGATCCTTCCCCATATCTAAACAACAATCAGATCTCTCTGACTGTATATCTCTCATCACTTTTGAAGGCAGCTGTGTTGTGGCAGATGTAAATCTTTTGTGTCTCACTGTCCAGCCGCTGTGTATCAGGAAGTGAGGGGGGGAGGGGGCTGTGTTTGTAATGAGGGGAGATGCTCCCAATTCTGACTCCGGAACACCATGGTGAAAACTGCTGGCATTGGGAGGCTGTACTGCTGGAGGTGCAGGGAATCATAACGGAACTTTGAGAGATTAGAGCTGCACAAAGGCACTTCTGTTTGCAGAAAGCTGTAAATGCTGGATATTCTGATTTTATTAATGATTGTCAGATGTACTGAGATACAGTGAAAAGTACGGTGCTAACCAGGCAAATCATACCTTACTCAAATACATCAGGGTAATAGAATGCAGAATACAATGGTACAGCTGCAGGGAGACAAAGATCAACTCTACTATATGAGAGGTCTTTTCAAAAGTCTGATAACAACGGGGGAGAACATGTTCTTGAATCTGTTGGTACATGTTTTCAAACTTTTGTACCTTCTACCCAATGGAAGAGAATAGAAGTGCTTATAACCAGGGTGGGAGGGGTCTTTGATGACGTTAACTGCTTTTCCGAGGCAGTGGGAAGTGTGGATGCAGTCAATGGATGGGAGGCTGGTTTGTGTTATAAACTGGGCTGGGTCCACAAGTCTGTCATTTCTTCAGGTCTTTGGCAGAGCAGTCGCTATACCAAGCTGTGATGCATCCAGACAGGAGGCAATCTCTGGTGCACCTGTAAGAATCCTTGCAGGCATGCCGAATTTCTTTAGCTGTCTGAAGAAGTGGAGCATATTTGAAATCACAATGGAAAATACAGCAACATTTTAACCTCAGAAACCTCCATGGTCAATTTACCATCAGCCTTTAACAGTTCGCAATGAACAGTGGAAAGCTCACATTCTGCAAAGCTCTTTCGTTTTTGCTAAAAGTTAAACAATATTTTATCATCTGGTTAGAAGTGACACCATTAGTTGCACTGTGACAGAGAATCACGTTTGAGTGTCCTTAAGAGGGCTGTCGAATGAGTCTTTTGAACATTCTGCAGAGACTATAGTTGCGATTTGCAAAGCCTAGACTAGGCAGAATGAGATCGACTGACTCTTGCTTTGTTGCTGCTGTCTGCTAACATTGGAAAGATTCGGGGAAACTCACAGGAGAGAAGACCGAGGTAGACATTGAATTGGGGCCTTCAAAATCTCAAAGGGGTTTCCATCGAGTCAATGAGGAGTTAGACCAGAAGACGGGGAGGTGATGGCCTAATGGCATTTTCACACCAATAACTAATCCAAGTAATTCTCTGGGGACCTGCTTTGAATCCTGCCACCAGGAGATGGTGGAATTTGAATTCAATAAAAATCTGGGATTTAAGAGTCTAACCATGACCCATTGCCAAATTTGATTGAAGAAATATCTGACTTACTAATACTGTTTAAGGAAGGAAATCGGCTGTCCTTACCCTGGACCACATGTGACTTGCAGCCCCACGGCAGTGTAGTTGACTTAAATAGAGATGGGCACTAAATACTGGCCTGGCCAGTAACATCCATATCCCATGGATGAATGAATTTAAAAAAAAGATTAAGACGTGGAACAGTAGGGTGGCATGGTGGTTAGCACTGCTGCCTCACAGCGCCAGGGATCCGGGTTCGATTCCATCCTTGAGTCACTGTCCGTGCGGAATTTGCACATTCTCCCTATGCTTCTGTGGGTTTCCTCCAAAGCTGTGTAGGTTAGGGTGGATTGGCTGTGCTAAATTGCCCCATTGTGTTAAGAGATGTGTAAGTTAAGTGGCTTTAGCCATGGGAAATGTAAGGCTACAGGGGATGGTTTGGTGTGGACTTGTTAGGCTGTATAGCCTGTTCTCACACTATAGGGATTCTATGGAGAATTAGGCCATTTGGCCCATCAGCTGTGCTCTGCCATTTGATCATAACTGCTATGTATCTCAACCTCATTTTTCTCTTTCCAGCTGGCAGGAGGCGTTATTACCTGACAATAGGTTAGAAGTGAGGGGGGAGTGTCCTTTGTGTATTTTTCTCACTGGATGGAGGTGTCTCTGGCTGGGCCCAGCATTTATGGCCCCATCCCTAATTGATCCTTGAGAAGGTGGGGGGGTGAGCTTCCTAATTGAACCGTTGCAGTCCGTGTGGTGTAGGGAAACCCATTCAGTGCTGTTAGGGAGGGAGTTGCAGAATTCTGACCCAGTGACACTGAAGGAACAGCCGATATATTTCCAAGTTGGGATGGTGAGTGGCTCAGAGGGTATCTTGCAGGGGCTGGTGTTCCCATGTAATCTTCTGCCCTTGTCATTCTGGATGGAAGAGATTGCAGGCTTGTACTGCCAGAGCATCTTTGGTGAGTTATTGCGGTGCATCTTATAGATTCTACTGTTGGTACTGAGCGTCGATGGTGGAGGGAGTAGATGTTCGTGGATGTGGTGCCAATCAAGTGGGCATTGCTTTATCCTGGATGATGTCGAGCTTCCTGAGTATTGTTGGAGCTGGCCCCATCCAGGCAAGTGGAGAGTATTCCCTCACCCTCCTGAGTTGTGCCTTGTCTATAGTGGACAGGCCTTGGGGAGTCAGGAGGTGCAATATTTGTGGAGTCAGGAGGTGAGTTACTCCCTTCAGTGTTCGGGAGTCAGGAGGTGCATTGCTGTTTTAAAATTCTAGCCTATGGTTCACAGGGAGAACTCATCTTGAAACACATGCCATATGATCTTGCCCATCTATTGGAGTTAGCCAGGCCGGACTCTGAATGATTTTGAACTATTGAGAGGCTGTGCTTGTGACTGGATGGGTCTCTTTCCAGCTCCTGGGATGAAAGCCGAAGCATTGAAGTCCCACTCCAAAGAGCTGAACAGATAAAACAGGCTGACTCCTTACAATACCACACTCACTGTCGAATATGCTGTTTCCCGAGATGAGCCTTCATCTGATCCACTTGACTGGCTGTGCTGACATCATGAACAGCAAATGTGTTCTCTCCAGTGTCTTTAATCAGTGGATGAACTGGCACTGGTGCAGAGGAGGTTCACGAGGTTGATTCCAGAGTTGAGAGGATTGGTAACGAGGAGAGATTGAGCAGACTGGGACTATACTCATTGGAATTTAGGAGAATGAGGAAGGATCTTGTGGAAACATATAAAATGATGAAGAGAATAGATAAGATAGAAGCAGGAAGTTTGTTTCCACTGGTGGGTGAAACTAGAATGAGGGGGCACAGCCTCAGAATGAGGGGGAGCAGATTTGGGACTGAGTTGAGGAGGAACATCTACCCCCAAAGGATTGTGAATCTGTGGAATTCCCTGCCCAGTGAAGCAGTTGAGGCTACCCCGTAGAATGTTTTTAAGGCAAAGACAGACTTTTGAACAGTAAAGGAAGTAAGAGTTATGGCGAGTGGGTGGGTAAGTGGAGCTGAGTTATTGAGTCATAGAGATGTACAGCACAGAAACAGACCCTTCGGTCCAACTCGTCCATGCCAACCAGATACCCCAACCCAATTAGATTCCCTACAGTATGGAAACAGGCCCTCCAGCCCAACAAGTCCACACTGACCCTCTTAAGAGCAACCCACCCAGACACATTCCCCTACCCCATATTTTTCCCTGACTAATGCACCTAACACTATGGGGCAATTTAGCATGGCCAATTCACCTGATCTGCACATCCCACAATTGTGGGAGGAAACCAGAGCAAACCCACACAGACATGGGGCAAATGTGCAAACTCCACACAGACAGTCACCCAAGGCAGGAATCGAACCTGGGTCCCTGGTACTGTGAGGCAGCAGTCTCTTTTATATCTTTCCCCTCTCACCCTAAACCTATGCCCTCTAGTTCTGGACTTCCCCACCCTAGGGAAGAGACTTTGTCTATTTATCCTATCCATGCCCCGCATGATTTTATAAACCTCTATACAGTCACCCCTCAGCCTCCGATGCTCCAGGGAAAACAGCCTCAGTTGATTCAACCTCTCCCTGTAGCTCAAATCCTCCAACCCTGGCAACATCCTTGTAAATCTTTGTTGAACCCTTTCATGTTTCACAACATCCTTCCAATAGGAAGGAGACCAGAATTGCACACAATATTCCAAAAGTGGCCGAACCAATGTCCTGTATAACTGCAATATGACCTCCCAACTCCTGTACTCAATACTCTGATCAATAAAGGAAAGCATACTGAATGCCTTCTCCACTATCCTGCGACTCCACTTTCAAGAAGCTATGAACCTGCACTCCAAGGTCTCTTTGTTCAGCAACACTCTACAAGACCTTACCATTAAGTGTATCAGTCCTGCTAAGATTTGCTTTCCCAAAATGCAGCACCTCGCATTTATCTCAATTAGACTCCATCTGCCACTTTTCAGCACATTGGCCAATCTGTTCAAGATCCCACTGTCGTCTGAGGTAAGCTTCTTCGCTGTCCACTCCGCCTCCAATTTTGGTGTCATCTGCAAACATACTTCATGAAAAAGTATGTTCGTGAAAAAGTGAGTTCGTGAAAAAGTGAGTTCGTGAAAAAGATCAATCATGATTTTATTGAATGGTGGAGCAGGCTCAAAGGATCAGATGGTCTGTTCTTGCCTTGTATGTTTTATGTTCATCCCTCAATCCAAAATTGATTAGATTAGCGGAACTTGCTATGCATAAATTGGGACACAAATTGTGCATTTTTAAATTGATTTGATTTATTGTTGTCACATGTACAAGCTTATTTTGCGAGCTATCCAGACAAATCATACCTTACATAAGTACGTCGGGGTAATCGAACAGAATGCAGAATATAGGGTTACAGCTGCAGAGAAGGTGCTGAAAATAATATATAAGAGGACTGTTCGTAAGTCTAATAACAGTGGGGAAGGATGGAATTCATACTATAAATGAAAAGCCTCTGTTTTGAAACAACATTGGCATCTCTGTGTTTTGACTGAAATCTTTGAGTGGGGCTTGAACCCGTGACATTCTGACTCAGAGGGTTACAAGTTGAAAGCAGGACGTTCCAGGGAGTGCTCCAGTGGCACTCGGGGTTTATGATGGACTGGAAAGGCAGTTCCTGGAAACCTCAGTTGCAACATGATGCTGAATCATCCAAAGCACATGAAGTAAAGCTGCAGTCACGCCAGTCTCCTGTGACTCTCTTGCCCAATAAGTTTTCAGAAGGAAGCAAACATTTTCTGATGTTATGACATCAATTTCCCGTTTCTTTGCTTTCACTTATGAATCTGGGCATTCTTCCTCAGTCAGTGGTGGGATTCCCAGATTTTCAGAAATGAGGGTAATCAATAATTTGCAGCCCCACTCCTCCCCTCCTCACTCTGTCTCACCAGCTCTTCTCTGAGCATGTGATATCGTGCAATTCAACCTTTCTTCTGTCTTTCTCTTTCCCTCCTTCCCTTTCTCTTTTACTGCCTCTCACACAAACACTCTTTTTCACTTTCCCAGCAATAGAGACAGAGTCATAGAGCCATACTGCACAGAAACAGACCCTTCAGCCCAACTTGGCCTTGCTGACCAGATATCCTAAACTAAACAAGCCCCATTTGTGATGATGCTGCTCCTCTAACAAGATTCTGTTGTTTTTAATTTATTTTTCAGGAGGTTGTTAAGACACGTTTGGAGAGAAGTATGGGTTTTAGGGCCAATTTGATTATAGCTAACAGATACTTCCTCAGGCAAAAAGCTTTTACATTGAAAAAGAACACTTGTACAATGAAAGGGGAGTGACCATTTCTCCCAGCTCAGCTTTTCTCTGGTTTGATTTGGTTTTGGCAAGTTGGCTATTCACTGAAATCAGTCAGGCAGTTCGAGGCTACATAGAATTGCTACATGGAAGAGGTGTTTTATGCTGCTAACTCTCTCTCTCCTGTAAATTTTTATGTTTGACTTTATCTTTTGTGCCAAGGGGTATTTTTGGGGATTGTTGCACGTATTGGGAACAGCATCCTTAAGTTGGTATAATCTGCTGGGTTTTCGGATAGGTTACGTTTTTCTGTACTCTTTTCTCTTTTGCTTGTGCTTAATTCGGTAATCTTGGAAATAAATGCTGTTTTGTTTAAAACTGAGTGGTTTGACCAGCTGCATCACTCCCTGTTTACACCTACTTAAAACAACTCGCAAAGTTAGGGTCTGAGCTACTTCTTTGAATGTTTGAGTGGGTCTGGTCTGAGTCCAAACAGCTTTTAGCCCTTATCTCTCTATACCCTTCCTATTCATGTACCCATCCAGATGCCTTTTGATTGTTGTAATTGTACCAGCCACTTCCTCTGGCAACTTGCTCCATACATGAACCACCCTCTGTGTGAAAAAGTTACTCCTTAGGTCCCTTTTAAATCTTTCCCCTCTCACCCTAAACCTATGCCCTCTAACGTTTGACTCCCCAACCCTGGGGAAAAGACCTTGACTATTCGCCCTATCCATGCCCCTCATGATTTCATAAACCTCTATAAAGTCATCTCTCAGCCTCCGAGGCCACAGGGAAAATAACCCCAGCCTATTCAGTATCTCCCTGTGGCTCAAACCCTCCAGTACCGGCAACATCCTTGTAAATCTTTTCTCCACCCTCACAAGCTTAACAACATCTTTCCCATAGCAAGGAGACCAGAATTGAATGCAAGTGGCCTAACCAATATCCTGTAGAGCCATAACATGACCTCCCAACTCCTGTTCTCAATGCACTGACCAATAAAGGCAAGCATATCAAATACCTTCTTCACTATCCTGTTTACCTGTGACTCCACCGTCAAGGAACTATGAACCTGCACTCCAAGGTCTCTTTGTTCAGCAACACTCCCCAGGACCCTAACATTAAGTGTATAAGTCCCGCCCTTGTTTTTATTACCAAAATGCAGCACCTCACATTTATCTAAATTAAAATCTATCTGCCAATCCTCAGACCATCAGATCAAGGTCCCATTGTAGTCAGAGGTAACCTTCCTCACTCTCCACTAGACCACCAATTTTGGTGACATCTGCAAACTGACTAACCATATTGCCTTGTTATCTAATGAGCAAAGTGTTCTGCATCTTGTATCTGTTGGAGTTTAGCTGAATGAGAGACCAACCTTACTGTCAGAAGTAAGGTTTTGATGTACCATAGGCCTCTAACATCCCTTTTCCAGAGTCTTTAAGGTTCAGTCGGTAAACATTCAGCAGTATGGTGCTAATCAAAGGTTTTAAAGATAAATTCACGTGGGAAGGTGGGGTGAGGTGCTGGTGGAGTGGGAATGCAACAACAACATCCCGCATTCATGTAGCATGCCAAGATATTTCACAGGAATGATCTCAGCGGACACATCCTCTCATGGGAGAGTTCAGGACCGGGGACACAGTAAAGGAGCACCATTTTAAGCACGAGATAATGAGGAATCTCTTCTCTCAGAGGGTTATAGTATTTGGAACTCATTGCCGCAGAGAGGGGGCCATGGAGGCAGAGTCCTTGTGTATATTGAAAACTGAAACTGTTAGATTCTTGATCAAGGGTTACGGCAGGAAGATGGATGTGAGGAATTTTGAGTCAGCCATGATCCTATCGCATTGCGGCAGAGGCTCAAGGGGATGAATGGCCTGCTGCTGTTCCTATTTCTAATGCTGGTTGATGTTTGTCTCCGAGCCACATAAAGTGGTGATGGAGGATGTGGCAAAATATTTGGTTCAGACATTGGTCTTAAGGAGCGATACTGAGATAGAGAGAGAGAGAGAGAGAGAGATAGAGACGGGGAGGGAATCCCAGAGGTGGTATCATAACTGAAAAATCTGGGGCTACACGAGACTTCAGAGACAGTTAGATTCCAAGGTAACATGATCAAATCCATTGACCATGGCTTGAGAGCACTGAGGCTGGAGAACATGTGAGTTCAAATGGTGGCCACTGGCCACTTCCTTCTGGATTTGGGATGTTAAACCGAGGCCCAGTCAATTGGTCATTGAAGGCCTCTTTTGAACAAGCGAGGTTGGGGTCGGGGGATGACATAATCTCAGTGGCTTGCCTACAGTTTACCATGTACCGCCATGTTCCATTGTCTCTGACCCCTGAAAACACAATGCTGAGCCATCCTTGTGAACTGCAGTAGCTAGAGTCGTGGACTTCCTAAAGTCAGGGACCGGTTTCACCTTCCCTTGTAGAGTCTGAGAGCTCCATACAACTCAGAAAAAAGGCTCACTTCGGCCCACTGAATCCATGCCAATCAAAAAGCAACCATCCAACAATTCTTAATCCCATTTCCCAGCACTTGGCCCATAGCCTTGTATGCCTTGGGGTGGCAACAGTGGTTAGCACTGCTGCCTCACAGCGCCAGGGTCCCAGGTTTGATTCCAGTCTTGTGCAACTGTCTGTTTGGAGCTTGCACATTCTGCACAGGTTTCCTCCCACATTCCAAAGATGTGCAGGTCAGGTGAATTGGCCACGCTAAATTGTCCATAGTGTTAGGTGCATTAGTAAGAGGCGGGTGGGTTACTCTTCAGAGGGTCGGTACAGACTTGTTGGGCTGAAGGGCCTGTTTCTGCGCTGTAGGGACTCTAATCTAATCAAATGCACATTTCAATGTTTGGAATGTAGACAGTAAAGCACAGGGGCAGGCCCTTTGACCCATTTACTTCTTAAATGTAATGAGGGTTTCAGTCTCTAACCACCCCCCCCCCCCCCCCAACCCCCCCTTCCAACTGGTTAGTTTCAGATTCCCAACAGCCCCTCTGGATGAAACCACTTTCCCCATATTCCCTCTAATCCTCTTGCCCCTTACTTTCAATCTGTGCCCCTTAACATTTTATCCATCTCAATCATGTCCCTGTCTGCTCCAAGAAGCGCAACCTCAGTCCGTCCAAACTCTCTTCATAACTGAAACTCTTCAGCCCAGCCAACATCCTGGTACATCTGTCCACACAGGGCAACATCCTGGTAACTCTGCTCTGAACACTCTCCAGTGTTTATTACAGAGTCATAGAAACGTACAGCGTGGAAACAGACCCTTCGGTCCAACTCGTCCATGCCAACCAGATATCCTAAATTAATCCAGACTCATTTGCCAGTACTTGGCCCATATCCCTCTAAACCCTTCCTATTCATATACCCATCCAGATGCCTGTTAAATGCTGTAATTGTACCAGCCTCCACCACCTCTTCAGACAGTTCATTCCATACACGCACCACCCTCTGCATGAAAACATTGCCCCCTCAGGTCCCTTTTAAATATAGATTTGATTTCATACAGTGTGGAAATGGGCCCTTCGGCCCAACCAGTCCACACCGACCCTCTTGACTAATTGGACCCACAGACCCATTTCCCTCTGACTAATTGACCTAAGACTATGGGGCAATTTAGCATGGCCAATTCACCTTTGGACTGTGGGAGGAAACCCGCACAAACACAAGAAGAATGTGCAAACTCCACACAGACACCCGAGGCTGGGATTGAAGCTGGGACCCTGGTGCTGTGAGGCAGCAGTGCTAACTACTGCGCCACTATGCCACCCCTTCCCTCTGACCTTAAACCTGTGCTTTCTGGCATTTGATTCCCTTACCACAGGGAAAAAGACATTGGCTATTCACCCTGTTCATGTCCCTCATGACTTTATAAAACTCTGTAAGGTGAGTCCTCAGCCTTTGACGTTCTAAGGAAAATATTCCAGCCTATTCCGCCTCTCCCTGTAGCTCAACCCCTCTAACCCTGGCAACGTCCTTGTAAATGTTTTCTGAATCTTTTAAAGTTTCACAACATTTTTCCTACAGCAGGGAAGACCAGAATTGTGCACTTAACTTCAAAAGTGGCCTAACCAATGTCCTGTACGGCCACAACATGTTCCCCCAACTCCTGTACTCAATCCGATTCTCATTGGAAAACTACTTTCATTTAGCGAACCTCTGAACGAACTTCCTCTGAACAGAGAGCTGTTATAAAAGAGGTTGTTGATATGAATCTCCATGTGAGGAAGTCAGCTGTTACAGTGTGATGCTGTGCAAATCAGGGACTGTTTATATCATCCGGTTTTCAACACTGACAGCTGATTTAAATGTAAACTTGGAATTCACTTGCTTTACCAAATGTCACCTGATGCTGAATCATCAGTGAGAGGAAGGAAGTATGGATGTTGCAAATTTATAATAGTTATGTTTTCTCCCAAGCATGAAGTGACGTGACTCATCTGGATTGGTTACACTCTAGCATCTTAAGTGGGCTATTTAAAGAACAGTTTGCAAAAAAGGCTTCAGAGCAAGTTCTTGAAGGTCAGAGGTGTTCAATAGGAATTGCTGATTTTGTTTTTAGATTAGATTCCCTACAGTGTGGAAACAGGCCCTTCAGCCCATACCAACCCTCCAAACAGTAACCCCACTCAGACCCTGAATGATGCATCTAGCACCATAGGCAATTTTAGCATGGAGGCCTGTAGGAGGAAACCGGAGCAAACCCACACAGACACAGGGAGAATGTGAAAACTCCACACAGACAGCCGCCCGAGGCTGGAATCAAATCTGGGATGCTGGTGCTATGAGGCAGCAGTGCTAACCACTGAGCCACCCTACTGAACAGATCTTGGTAATAAACAAACATGTTTGAATAAGGGCTCAGCATAAAGATGCACACACATGAGAATTTTATTCCAGCCTGTGAAAATAGGTGTAATTTCAGTACAATGTCTCCTCTGAAAAACAGCACCTCCAACCTGCATTCACCTATCACTACCTCACCATTCCCCCCCACCCAAAACTCTCCCCCGCCCCACCACCCCCTCCCTTTATCTGCAGCTCCCCTACCCCCACCCCTGGTCCTGAAGAAGGGTTACACCCGAAACGTTGACTTCTCCACCTCCTGAAGCTGCCTGTCTTGTTGTTTTCTTCAAGCCCCCTGCCTGTTTACCTTGGATTCCAGCAACTGCAGCTTTTTTTTGCTCCAACTATGCAACATTCCGTCGCCAATGCACCAGGAAGACCCAATCTAGAGCTTTGTACACAAGACACTGAATATGGGATTTATACCCCAACCCTCCAGACTAAGAGGTTAGAGTGCAATTAACTGAATGCCAAAGCAGTCATAGAGTCATAGAGTCTTAGAGCCATAGAGATGTACAGCATGGAAACAGACTCTTTGGTCCAACCCGTCCATGCTGACCAGATATCCCAACCCAATCTAGTCCCACCTGCCAGCACCCGGCCCATATCCCTCCAAACCCTTCCTATTCATATACCCATCCAAGTGCCTCTTAAATGTTGCAATTGTACCAGCCTCCACCACTTCCTCTGGCAGCTCATTCCATACCCATGCCATCCTCTGCATGAAAAGGTTGCCCCATATGTCTCTTTTATATCTTTCCCCTCTCACCCTAAACCTATGCCCTCTAGTTCTGGACTCTCCGACCCCAGGGAAAAGACTTTGTCTATTTATCCTATCCATGCCCCCCATAATTTTGTAAGCCTCTACAAGTTCACCCTTCAGCCTCCGACGCTCCAGGGAGCCTGTTCAGCCTCTCCCTATAGCTCAAATCCTCCAACCCTGGCAACATCCTTGGAAATCATTTTTGAACCCTTTCAAGTTTCACAACATCTTTCCGATAGGAAGAGACAAGAATTGCATGCAGTATTCCTACAGAGGCTTAACCAATGTCCTGTACAGACGCAACATGACCTCCCAACCTCTGTACTCAATACTCTGACCAATAAAGGAAAGCATACCAAATGCCTTCTTCACTATCCTATCTACCTGCAGCTCCACTTTCGAGGAGCTATGGACCTGCACTCCAAGGTCTCTTTGTTCAGCAACACTCCCTAGGACCTTACCATTAAGTGTATAAGTCCTGCTCAGATTTGCTTTCCCAAAATGCAGCACCCCGCATTTTTCTGAATCAAACTCCATCTGCCACTTCTCAGTTCATTGGCCCTTTTGGTCCAGATTCTGTTGTAATCTGAGGTAACCCTCTTCGCTGTCCACTACACCTCCAATTTTGGTATCATTTGCAAACTTACTAACTGTACCTCTTGGCTGCAATAAATGAAAATTGACAATCTTATGAGCAGAGTTTGGTTTGGTTTAGGGATCAGATTACTTGTATGTTGGACATTTCATGTTAAAAAAATTGAAATATAGCAACAGGATAACCATGTGAGGAGCATGTTTATTGGTTGCATTGTTCGATTCCTTCATCATGTGTCAGTTGGGAGATCTGTCACTAGGTGCCATTTCAATCTTTTTTATAAACTTTCACCTGACAAAGAAATTTAAATTATAGATTTAACCTGTTGTGTCGGTACAGAAATTGCCCCTAAATGAGTGCCAATAGGAGTCTCTCAACTCCTACTATCATCTTATCGAGTCTGAACACTGGAAAATTCAGTTCCACAAGGCAAGTATTTTCCCTGGAGCATCAGAGGCTGAGGGGTGATCTTATAGAGGTTTATACAATCATGAGGGGCATGGATAGGATAAATAGACAAGGTCTTTTCCCTCAGGTGGGGGAATACAGAACGAGAGGGCATTGGTGTAGGGTGAGAGGGGAAAGATTTAAAAGGGATGACTGTTTCACACAAAGGATGGTATGTATATGGAATGAGCTGTAGGAGGAAGTGGTGGAGGCTGTTACAATTACATTTAAAAGGCATCTGGATGGGTATATAAATAGAAAGGGTTTAGAGAAATATGGGCCAAATGCTGGCAAATAGACTAGATTAGGTTAGGATATCTGGTCAGCATTGCCGAGGTGGACTGAAGGGTCTGTTTCCGTGCTGTACATCTCTATGACTGTCTGACAATTCCCTTAGCAGCCACAAGAGGTCCCAGTACATGGTGTTGCCTCAGGGAGGCCCAGCAATAGAGGTTGTCGTAGAGCGCAAATGCAAAATTCAGTTTAGCGGAATGCAGTCTTTTTCAACTTGAGGATTAAAATACAAGAGTACACACCTATGAGCAGTTCTTATTCAAAATATGTCAGAGGAAATGCAGCAAAGAATGATGCCTGGGCACCAAAGGTTAAGTTACAAAGAGTGTTTACAAACTAGGGTTACATGCTCTGCAATTTTTGGTGGTAAAGGGCTGATTTGATTGAAGCTTTCAAAATATACAGAAGAACATGTACAATCAATTTAAAGAAAAGGAAATATTTCTACTGGTTGGGAAGTCATCAGCTGGGGGCAGAGAGTAAAAAGTTTGGGTGTTGTTCTTGGGAGTGTGTGTGTATGTGTGTGTATGTATCTGTGTGTGTGTCTCTGTGAGTGTGTGTGTGTATGTGTGCGTATGTGTGTGTATGTATCTGTGTGTGTGTCTCTGTGAGTGTGTGTGTGTATGTGTGCGTATGTGTGTGTATGTATCTGTGTGTGTGTATGTGTGCGTATGTGTGTGTATGTGTGCGTATGTGTGTGTATGTATCTGTGTCTGTGTGTCTCTGTGAGTGTGTGTGTGCACGTATGTGTGTGTA
>NC_057757.1:3986537-4014439 GCF_004010195.1 Chiloscyllium plagiosum
GTCTCATTCTCTCGCTCTCTCTTTCTCCCCCTGTCTCTCATTCCCTCTCTCTCTCTCTATCTCCCCACCCTATCTCTCTGGCTCTCTGCCCATCAGTCTGTCTTGAGACTGAGACTCTGTCTGCCAGCAAGTGGCAGTGTTTCTTTTGTTTTACTGAAATCTAACTGAGATTAAGCTGCTGACTCATCAAGTGCTTTGTCTGACATTGGGGGACTGGAAACTTGATGAATGAAGGTAACTTCACACAGACAGGAGATAAACCCGCAGCAACTGAGCAGATGACGTGGCCCAATGCAGCTTATTCACTTTCAGTGTTGCTGAAAGTGCAGAGTCAGTGTTTTGAAGCTTCCGCAGTATTTGTAAGCAATGCAGAAAACAAAGGCTCAGGGACGTGACCACAGAGCTTCTCCAAAGTCTGGGACTCTGTTCCTGCTGTGCTGGGAGGTGACAGGTTTTGCAGTGAATTGCAAGCAACCCCCAATGTTAAAACCTGCCCACCCACAGATACCCCAACATTTGCAATTTAAAACGATCAGAGGGACAATGAGGAGAGTGATCCAGAGGCTTAGTTAGATTGAGTCAGGGCTATGGGGAGAGGATAGGGCAATGGGATTAGTTTGGAGATTGATACAGAGCTATGAGGAGAAAATATGACAATGGGATTAGTTTGGAGATTGATACAGGGCTATGGGGAGAGGATAGGGCAATGGGATTAGTTTGGAGATTGATATAGAGCTATGAGGAGAGAATAGGGCAATGGGATTAGTTTGGAGATTGATATAGGGCTATGGGGAGAGGATAGGGCAATGGGATTAGTTTGGAGATTGATACAGGGCTATGGAGAGAGAATAGGGCAATGGGATTCTGGTTTGGGATGGATACAGAGCTCTGGGGAGACAGTGAGGCAGTGAGACTTATTAGAAATTAAGGCAGGACATTTCAGAGAGAGTCAAGCAATGGGATTAGTTTGGGTTTGATAAAGAGCTATGAGGAGAGAATGGAGCAGTGGGTTTAGTTTGGGATTGATATAGGGCAATGGGGACAGAGCAGGGCAAAGGGATTAGTTTTGTCATTGACACAGGGCAATGAGTAGAGAGTGGGGCAGTGGGATTACTTTGGGGATTGATACTGGACTATGAGGAGTCTATGGGACAGTGGGATCAGTTTGGAATTGATAAAGGACTATGGGGAGAGAGCAGCACTGTGGGAGTAGTTTGGAGATTGTCACAAGACTGAGGATGAATCAATTTGATTATCCTGGTATTGAGACTGGACTATGGGGAGTGAGCAAGCTTGTAGAATTGGTTTGGTGTTGTCATGGGGCTATAGGAAGAGAGTCTGACAGTGGAATTACTTTCAGGTACATGACTTCACACATGTGGAGTTTGTGATGATGCACGTCTATGAGAAGAGTGTGACCCAATGGGATTTATTTACAGATAATGCATTGGTGCCTGATTGATGGTTCATGCCAAATTTAGAGATTGGATTTTTAAAAAGTGGCATATAGTCTGGTGGTCATATTTCTGAAGTTCTCTATTGTGGTCCTGTGGCTGAGTGACATTATGAACACTACTCCAGGGAAATAAGTTGTGCTTGGTGATTAGGGCTGGTGAATATATTTTGTTTTTAAAGTAAACACTTCAGTTTGAGACTGGGTCTCCACTGTGTTCACAAAAAAAAAGTAACTGCTTATCTATTAGATTGATATTTGTGATCTTTCTCTTTTTCATTTCTAAACATTTGTGAGACCTTGCTAAAACTCCACAAGGCAGATCACAGCTGGAGTACAGTGAACAGTTTTGGGCCCCTTATCTAAGGAAAGATAGATTGGCATTGGAGGCAGTCCAGGGAAGATTCATATGGCTGACATCAAGTATGTACTGACTGTTTTATAGGGACTGTTTTATAATGACAGGTTGAGTGCATTAGGCCTGTAATCACTGGAGTTTAGAAGAATGTGAGGCTACCTTATTGGAACATACAAGATTCTTACGGGACTGGACAGGGGAGAGGTTGTTTCCCCTTGTGGGAGAGCTTAGGACAAGAGGGCATTATCTCAGGATAAGGGGTCACCCATTACAAAAAGTGATGAGGAGGAATTTCTTTAGCTTTGTTTTCATTGGACATTTGACAATCTTTAAGTCAGTGAACAACAATCCTCACTGTTTGTTACCCTATTAACACAGAGCTTGCTGTGATATAGGTTAAATATAATTCTGAAACTGAAACCTATTCAAAAATATATCTTTAAAATCCCTGAACCTCCTTATCTGCTTTATCAGACATTCCAAACTCTTTTGTTAACCAGAGACATGTTTCCCTGCACTTACCAGTAAATCCGAGGATCATTTTGGACACGTTTGTTCCTGGATTTGTTCCATTGCCTGAGAGAGGAAGAAATAACTTGCCTTTATAGAGTACCTTTCACATCCCCAGAAGATCCCCTTAATTCACTCTGAGCTGACACAGAGAATAACAAAGGTTAAAGGAGCAGAACAAATCATAAAATGCAACCAAGAAACTTACTAGAAAGGTCTTCAATGTGTTTGGGTTCCTTTCTGTATTGATTTGTCCTGTTTCCTGGGGCAACAGAGATATCTTTATATCCTCAGAATGTCCCAACATAATTTACAATTAACTTTTCTCAAATTCCTTCCACAACCTTTAATTGCGATGTCACGCTGACCAATTTACACACAGTAAAATCCCAAATGAGCAAATAAGTTAGAAGATTAAGCAATTTGCTTTGTTTCCTCTAGTCTTGCTTGAGGGTGAACAGAATAGTCAGCAGATATCATTATCCTTCTTTGATATATCTTAAAAAAAAACAGAGAATGTTGGTGAAACTCAACAGGTCTGGCAATATATATGCAGAGAGAAAAACAGGGTTAACATTTTGAATCTGGTATGAAAGGAGCTGGAAAATGGTAGTTTTTACATGATTGATGGAGGGGAAGAAGAGGAGTGAGAGAATGGTGAGGGTTCCCAGATTAAAAGACAATGGGAGTACTAATCATGGTGGTAAAGGAGCAATTGAGATGAAAAATAGGTGTAAATGAAGGGTTTAATAGGAAAAAAGTGATCCACTTTGTTGATATCAAACTCAACAAGACCCAAACAAAACTTATTGAGGTGGGGTGGGGGTGTGGCATGTGAGATGGAAGAGTATATAAGAAAAATGAAGTCGCTCTCTGAAGGTGTGGAATTCAATATTGAATCATACAAACTGTCAAGTTCCTGAGTGGGGAAATAAGGAGTTGTTCCTCAAACTAAAGAACTGCAGATCTGCAAGGATCTGTTCTGGGGCTACTGATGTGTGTCATCTTTGATAAATAACCTGGATGAGGGCGTAGAAAGATGGGTTAGTAAATTTGCGGATGACACTAAGGTCGGTAGTGTTGTGGATAGTTGGATGTTGCAGGTTACAGAAGGACATAGATAAGCTGCAGAGCTGGGCTGAGAGGTGGCAAATGGACTTTAGTACAGAAAAGTGTGAGGTGATTCACTTTGGAAGAAGTAACAGGAATACAAAATACTGGGTTATTGGTAAGATTCTTGGTAGTGTAGGTGAGCAGAGAGATCTGTGTCCATGTATATAAATCCCTGAAAGTTGCCACCCAGGTTGATAAGGTTGTTAAGAAGGCATATGGTGTGTTAGCTTTTATTAGTAGAGAGATTAAGTTTCAGTGCCATGAGGTCATGCTGCAGCTGCACAAACTCTGGTGAGGCCGCACTTGGAATATTACATACAGTTCTGGCCACTGTATTATAAGAAGAATGTGGAAGCTTTGGAAAGGGTTCAGAGGAAATTTACTAGGATGTTGTCTGGTATGGAGGGAAGATATTATGAGGAAAGGAAAAGGGATTTGAAGCTGTTTCCATGAGATAGAAGGAGGTTGAGAGGTGACTTAACTGAGACATATAAGATAATCAGAGGGTTAGATAGGGTGGACAGTGAGACCTTTTTTCCTCAGATGGTAATGGATAGCACGAGGGAACATAGCTTTAAATTGAGGGGTGATAGACATAGGACAGATGTCAGAGGTAGTTTCTTTACTCAGAGAGTAGTAAGAGTGTGGAATGCCCTGCCTGAAACAGTAGTAGACTTGCCAACTTTAAGGACGTTTAAGTGGTCATTGGATAGACATGTGGATGAAAATGGATTAGTGTTGGTTAGATGGGCTTCAGATTGGTTTCACAGGTCACAGCACAGCAGGTCAGGCAGCATCCAGGGAACAGGAGATTCGACGTTTCGGGCACAGGCCCTTCTTCAGGAATGGATTCCTGAAGAAGGGCCTTTGCCCGAAACGTCGAATCTCCTGTTCCCTGGATGCTGCCTGACCTGCTGTGCTGTTCCAGCAATAAAGTTTCAACTTTGATCTCCAGCATCTGCAGACCTCACTTTCTCTTCACAGGTCACCACAACATCGAGGGCTGTAATGTTCCATATTCTACATTCTATGATGCCAGAGATCTGAAACAAAAACAGAAATTGCTGGCAAAAATCAGCAGAGTCTGGCAACATGCATGGGGAAAGAAAAAGCAGAGTTAATTTTGATTCTTCTTAGTTCATTGGTACTGTGGAGCCCTTTGCCACATCCTGTACAGTTACGTAGGAGCCCCGTTGAATTTCCTGACTGGAAGAGGGCAGCTGAGACATTGATCACTGCTTTAGGAGTCATAGAGGTTATTTTTTAAATCATTATTTTTTATATAGCACGGGCAGGCAGTGGAGTAGTGGTAATGTCACTGCATTAATCACCCAGAATGTCACGTTAATATTTCTGCAGACATAGGGACAAATACTATTGTGGATGATGGGGAAATCTGAATTCAGTATAAATCTGAATTTAATAAGAAAACTAACCTAATGGTGACATTTAAAGCACTGTAAATTGTCATTGATAAACAAAATGTTCACTAAAGTCCTTTTGGAAAGGAAATCTGCCACTTTATTTGCTCTGGCCTATGCGTGACTCTAGGCTTACAGTAATATGGTTGTTTCTTAACTACCCTCTGGTCATGGATCTTGGCTTGCCAGTGCTCCCATATTTCCTGAATAAATAAAATGTCTTTTTTGTCTATTCTTCCATCTATGGAATGCTTTATACAGCTCATGTTAAAGATGGCAATAGCAAATTGTTTCTGGAGGGGTTTGATTCTCAGGAGGACAGTCAGAGGTTGACCTGTCAGAGCAGTGACTGTTCCCAAACAATGAACTGGGGATTGAACCCACAATTTGTTGTCTTGCAGTGTTCCTATTTCACAGCAGCACAGAATTGTTATTGTACAGAAGGAGGATATTCAGCCCATCTTGCCTGCACTAGCTCTTGAAACACATCCATCATAGGACAAGTGAAACAGAGACACGCACGAGAATCCCAAGAAGCATGGCATTCCAACTGGAACTCTATCAACAAACACATTGTCTTGGATTCCATTTACCACCCACTGAAGGAAAGAACAGGAAATGACATCACCACAGGAAATGATATCACCACAGGAAATGCCATCACCAACCCAAGGAAACCGAAACACAAAAATAGAAAGTGAGCCATACAGCCAGTGCTTCATTCAGAAGCTCACCTAGTATGGTGACGAAACATCTGAAAACAAACATTCCAGATCAGTGAGCAAACCTACATCCAGAACTACTAGTTCGCTTTGGGAAAACTGTTCAGTTTGGACAAGTTGGACTGAAGGGTCTGTTTCTGTGCTGTGTGACACTATGACTCTATAATTCCTGTCTGTCCCCCAATACCTCTGTGCACTATTTCTACTGAAATAATCTTCCAGCGCCTCCAGGTTCTTTGTAATTTTTCAGCTGCTGATAAATCCAGCTGGAAATTTCAGCCTGCAAACTTTGATGCATGATGTGTTTCATTCTCTGCCACTTGCAGCCAATGCAGGCTGCAATGAGAATATGAAGGTCAAAGTTAAAAATCACACAACACCAGATTTTAGTCCAACAGCTTTATTTGAAAGCACTAGCTTTCAGAGTGCTGCTCCTTCATCAGGTGGTTGTGGAGTATAAGACCGTAAGATACAGAATTTATAGCAAAAGCTTACAGAGTTATGTAACTGAAATTATATCTTGAAAAAGACCTAGACTGTTTGTTAGGTCTCTCATCTTTTAAAATGATCATGCTGGTTTCAGTCCTTTCATATGTAAATCTCAGAACTTTTTAAAAGTCACATTCTCAAGTGAACTTTAACAGTAGGTGCCATGTCATCTCAGATAATGCATTGAAGGTGTGAGGTGCCCTGTGTGATGCTGTCTGTGTCCCAATGTTCAGACTGGTTCTATTTCTACAAAAGAGATTTACAGAATCTTACATGGATTCATGCAGTTTTTGAGCAAAATAAAATGTAATTCTGCAAGTACAAATTCACCCTAAAAACTTATATGTGTCCGTGTGTGTGTGTGTGTGTGGAGGGCTTATGAGCGATTTTGAAAGAGTGTGAGTGTAAAGGGGTATAAGTTGTGAGAGGGTGCGTGTATGGGAGTGCATGTGTGAGCGTATGAGAGAGAGCTTATGTATGAGAGAAGGTCTGCATGAGTGAATGGGTCTGTAGGAGTGTGTGTGTGTGTATGTAGTGCAGTGGGGTCACCTGTAGTGTGACATGAAGCAAGGTCCTGGTTGAGGACATTCCCACTGATACCCATGGTGATGGCCTCAACTGGGACCTTGGGTTCATGTCACACTACAGATGACCCCACTGCACTACACACACAAACACACACATACATGCACACACACACACGCTCCTACAGACCCATTCACTCATGCAGACCCTCTCTCATACACAAACTCTCTCTCATACACAAACTCTGTTTAATGTGCTCACACATGCACTCCCACACTCACACCCTCTCACAGACTTATTCCCCCCTTTACACTCACACTCACAAACATACACACTCTCTTACAGACACTCATACCAAACACCCCCCACACACAAACCCACATACATACAAACTCACAGACATATCAGTTTAATTAACACTTGCAGAATTACATTTTATTTTGCTCAAAAACTGCATGAATCCATGTAAGATTCTGTAAATCCCTTTTGCAGAAATAGAGTCAGTCTGAACATTGAGGCCAGATAGCCTCACGCAAGCCACCTCACACCTTCAATGCATTATCTGAGGTGACATGGGACCTATTGTTAAAGTTCACTTGAGAGTGTAACTTTTAAAAAGTTCTGGGATTTACATATGAAAGAACTGAAACCAACCATCTAAAAGATGAGAGACGTAACCAACAATCCAGGTCTTTGTACACCCCAGTCCAACTCCGGCACCTCCAAATCTATGAAGGTCAGCTATAAAAATGAGATTGTTCACCCTTTCATACCTACCTGATTTGATGGACTGTCTGCGATAAACACGAAAATGATTCAAGTGAGGTGTAATATTAATAAAAACTCTTTTTCTTGGACCATTTAGAAGAGCATACAAGCTCCACAGTACGGCTGGCTATGGAGATGAAATATCCCAGCATGCACTGCAGAGCAGCAAGTCTCCTATTAAAATGACGGGACCCGTTATTTCTGTTTGTGAAAGGTACGGGGAGAGTTCAACCTGCATTGCTCCCGCTTGTCCATCACAGTTGACGTGTCCAAAGCAACATTTCGCAATCCACAACCATGTGACAGAACACAAATGTAGAAAGGGAGAGAGGAAAAGAGGAAGAAGAGAATGAAAATAAGGAACGAATTTTAATGAAACTTGCGCCAGGCACAGTTTTACCAGTTCTAACTTGCTGCAAGAGTTCGGCTCTGATGTTTTATTCCCAGATAGATGTGGAGGTGCTGGTGTTGGACTGGGGTGGACAAAGTTAAAAATCATACAACACCAGGTTATAGTCCAACAGGTTTATTTGGAAGTGCAGTACAAGCTTTTGAAGCACTGCTTTTCGTCAGATAGCTACTGGAGTAGGATCATAGCATTTATAGGCGAAATTGGGTTCTGCAGCTGCTGGAGATTAGAGTCAAGATTAGAGTGGTGCTGGAAAAGCACAGCAGGCCAGGCAGCCTCATTTCTGATGAAGGGCTTTTGCCCAGAATGTCGATTTTCCTGCTCCTCGGATGCTGCCTGGCCTGCGTGTTTTTCCAGCACTACTCTAATTTTGACTCACAGAATTTATAGCAAAAGATCATAGTGTCAAACAAATGATGCAATATATTGAACAAACCTAGATTGTTGTTAAGTCTTTCATTTTTAAGGATGGGTTTCAATTCATTAATATGTAAATCCAAAAATGTGACTTCAAAGAAGTTCTGGGATTTACATATTAATGAACTGAAACTTGCAACTCATTCTAAAAGATGAAAGCCTGAACAGCAGTCTAGGTTTGTATGACATTATGATCTTTTGCTTTAAATTCTGTGATCTGTGATTCTACTCCACTTGCTACCTGATGAAGGAGCAATGTTCTGAAAGCTTCCAAATAAACCTGTTGGACACAAACCTGGCGTTGTCTGATTTTTAACTTCATCCCCGATTTTCACAGTGTTATTCAGGACACCTGACCACAAAGATGCTGGTTCGTTAAATATAAGGGCAGAAAGTGAGAATTCAATAACCCCCTACTTTCTCCCCTACTCTACTATTTAATCTTTCATAGAACACAGAACATAGAAAAATACAGCGCAGTACAGGCCCTTTGGCCCTCGATGTTGCGCTGATCCAAGCCCACCTAACCTACACTAGCCGGCTATCCTCCATATGCCTATCCAATTCCCGTTTAAATGCCCATAAAGAGGGAGAGTCCACCACTGTTACTGGCAGGGCATTCCATGAACTCACGACACACTGAGTAAAGAATCTACCCCTAACATCTGTCCTACCTACCACCCCTTAATTTAAAGCTATGCCCCATCGTAATAGCTGACTCCATACATGGAAAAAGGTTCTCATGGTCAACCCTATCTAAACCCCTAATCATCTTGTACACCTCTATAAAGTCACCCCTAAACCTTCTTTTCTCCAATGAAAACAGCCCTAAGTGCCTCAGCCTTTCCTCATACGATCTTCAACTTTCGGAGATCTGTGTACATGGACACCAAGATCTCTCTGCTCATCCACACTACCAAGTATCCGACCATTAGCCCAGTACCCCGTCTTTTTGTTACTCTTACCAAAGTGAATCACCTCACACTTACCTACATTGAACTCCATTTGCCACCTTTCTGCCCAGCTGTGCAACTTATCTATATCCCGCTGTAACCTGATACATCCTTCCTCACTGTCAAACACATCCTTCCTCACTTTCATTTTTGTCATGGCACCATTGCCAAGTCCAGTATTGTTGCCAGTCCCTAATGGCACTTGAACTGAGTGCTTTGCTTGGCCACTTCAGAAGGCAATTAAGACCCAGCGGCACTGGCTGTTGGTATGGAGTCACATATAAGTCAAAATAGGTAAGGATGGCAGATTTTCTCTCCTAAAAGTGGAATTGATAAATTAATTTTGTACATTTTGTACGTGTCAAAAAAAACCCAAATCAAATGCCCAGAAAACCAATGATTCCTTGTTTTTAACATACTTGTGGTTGAGGCTCTGGGGGAGAGAGTTCATAAGGTTGACCACCACAAAACATTTCTCCTCAGCTTAGTCCCAAAAGGCTGCAACTGCACATGAGCTGCCAAGTCAGTGCCAATTAAATGCTGATGCAGGCATTAGTTGAAGGGGGTGACACTCCTGTACCTGGTATGACATGAAGCTGGGTCCCACGCCCCTTCATCTGGATAATGGGCAGAGGCTCGAGGAGTTCGACGAGGCAGATGTAGAGGCCACTGTCACTGGCGATGGCACCACTGATGCGCAACAAGGAGCTCCTCGCTTGCAGGTCCACCTCAAGTACCAGTCTCTTGCTGGTCTTGCCTCCCTTAACGTTGCCAGGCACAATCGCATACACCTCACCTTCGGGCAGATTCCACTGTAAGGCTACCAGTTGTGACGGATGATTGGACGGGTCAAAGTGGCAATATAGTGCCACATCATCCCCTTCCTCCACCTTCAACAAGTCGGGAGACTGGTGGACCCCACCATGAACTGGACCTCCTGCTTTAAGAAAGAGAAAAAGGTAAGTAGACTAATTAGCAAAGTTAGAACATGTGAACTTCAGTGTGAGTTTGCCAGTTTGATACAACATCAGCTGGACAGGAAGAGACAGAGAGTAATGGTGGAGAGTTGTTTTTCAGATTAGTGGCCATAGTGATCCACAGGATTTGGTACTGGGTCCACTTATATCAATAACTTAGATAAGAATACCGAAGACATGGTTAGAAAGTTTGTAGATGACAACAAATTTGGTCAAAATAGTGGACAGTCTAGAAGGTTATCTAAGAGTGCAAAGAGATCAACTGATTCAATGGGCTGAAGAGTGGCAGATGGAGTTTAATTTGGATAAATGTAAGGTGTTGCATTTTAGCAAAACAAACAAGGGCAGGATTTGTACAATTAAAAGTAGGGCCTTGGGTAGTGTTGTCGAACAGAGACGCAGGGGTTCATGTGTATTATTCTTAGAAATGTAAAGACAAGGTGGTTAAGAAGGTGTTTAGCATGCTTGCCTTCATTGCTCAGGCCTTTTAGTAAAGGAATTGGGATGTTATGTTGAGGTTAAACAGGACATTGGTGCAACCTTTTCTGGAGTCCAGTTCCAGTCGCCTTGTTATAGGAAGGATATTATTACACTGGTGAGGATTCAGAAGAGATTTACCAGGACGTTGCCAGGAATGGAGGGTTTTGAGTTCTAAGGAGGGGCTGCATAGGCTGGGACTTCTTTCACTGGAATGTAGGAGATTGAGAGGTGATCTTACAGAGGTTTATAAAATGGTGAGGGGTGTGGACAAGGTGATGACAGGTGTCTTTTCCCTAGGGTGGGGAATTATAAGATTTGGGGAAATATTTTTAAGGTGAGAGGAGAAAAATAAAAATAAGACATGAGAGGCAATTTTTTTCACACAGGAAGTAGTTTATGTGTGGAATGAATATCCAGAGGAAGTGGTGTAAGCGGGTACAATTATAGCACACAAATAGGAAAGATTTGGAGAGGGATGGGCCAAGTGCAGGCAGGTGGGACTAGTTTAATTTGGGATTATGGTCAGGGTGGACTGAAGGGTCTGTTTCCATCCTGTATGATTCTCTAAGTCAACCCCGACCATTGAATTGGACTGGACCTGCTACCTCGGCTTAGCTCAAGCCCCAGACCCATTGAAGAAAACAAGGTTTGTATTTATATAGTGCCTTCCCGCAACCCTGAGGATGTCCCAAAGTCTGTTGCGGCCAAGAAAATTGGATTGTGACTACAAGAAAATTTTATTTTAGATCAACCAATCTGCTCATGGTAAGTTCCCAGTGTGAAAATGACCAGATTTTATCTCATAGTGATGTTAGAGTGATGGAGGATAGAGTTGGGTCCAGAGTATCATGGAGAAGGATTTATTTAAAATCTGACTGTGAGACCTTTCAGCTCCACTTGTGAGAGCAGGTGATTAAGTCTCCTGTCCCAAAACTAGTGCCTCTGACAGTGCGGAAGTCCCTCAGTGCTGCAAAGGGAATTCTAGTCTTAGCCTTCTGGAATGGGACACAATCCCAAGACCTTCTGACTCAAATGTGAGGATGCTATCTACCACGCCACATGCCACACATGATCAAAGGTGTCTCTCCAGTGCAGTTCCTGAAGAGGGTAAAACTTTTTCATGGAATCGTTCAGCGTACAAGACGTTAAACTGATGCCTGGATCAAGTAGGAAGAAGAAGATTACCTCAATAGGCCAGGCACTGTTCATTATTTATTTAACATCACTGCCAAATAGATCATCAGTCATTGTCACATTGGTGTTGGTGGGATCTTGCTGTGCATACATTGACTGCCATGTTTCCTACATTTGAAGAGTGACAACTCTCCAAACCCTCATTCAGTGGCTCTGAAATGCTTTGGGATGTTCTAAGATTGCAAAAAGGTGCTACTCAAACGAAAGGCCTTCTTTGGAAATATAATGGACAGATCAACTCTGAGATAACATTGGAGGCAAAGCTCCCTGCTCAAAACCTGCCTCTACACTGCCTCTCCCACCAAACACTCACAGGACAGGGACAGCGCGGGGTTTGATACAGAATAAAGCTCCCTCTACACTGTACCTCAGGAAACAGTCTCAGGGCAGAGACAGCATAGGGTTATGATTTGGAGTTGCTGGTGTTGAACGGGCTGGACAAAGTTAAAAATCACACAACACGAGGTTATAGTCCACCAGGTTTATTTGGAAGCACTAGCTTTCGGGCATTGCCTCTTCATCAGGTGACCACAGGTTCCACAAAGGTTAGACACAGTGTAATATTCTCTCGACACTGTTCATCAGCAAAAACTCCCAGGATAGGGACAGCACAGGGCTAGGTATAGAGTACAGCTCCTCTAAACTGTCTCCATCAAACACTCGCAGGACAGGGATAACACAGGATTAGATACAGAGTAAAGTTCCCTCTACACTGTCCCCATCAAACACTCCCAGGACAGGGTTAGGTACAGACTAAAGCTCCCTCTACACTGTCCCCATCAAACACTCTCAGGACAGGGTTAGATACAGACTAGAGCTCCCTCTACACTGTCCCCATCAAATACTCTCAGGACGGTTAGGTACGGACTAAAGCTCCCTCTACACTGTCCCCATCAAACACTCCCAGGACAGGGTTAGGTACGGACTAAAGTTCCCTCTACACTGTCCCCATCAAACACTCTCAGGACAGGGTTAGGTATGGACTAATGCTCCCTCTACACTGTCCCCATCAAACACTCTCAGGACAGGGTTAGGTATGGACTAAAGCTCCCTCTAAACTGTCCCCATCAAACACTCCCAGGGCGATTAGGTATGGACTAAAGTTCCCTCTACACTGTCCCCATCAAATACTCTCAGGACGGTTAGGTACGGACTCAAGTTCCCTCTACACTGTCCCCATCAAACATTCTCAGGACAGGGTTAGGTATGGACTAATGCTCCCTCTACACTGTCCCCATCAAACATTCTCAGGACAGGGTTAGGTATGGACTAAAGCTCCCTCTACACTGTCCCCATCAAACACTCCCAGGACAGGGTTAGGTACGGACTAAAGTTGCCTCTACAGTGTACCCATCAAACACTCCCAGGATAGGGACAGCATCGAGTTAGACACAGAGTGAAGCCCTCTCTACACTTTTAAACTGCAAGTAAACTGAATGTAAAGCTTACTTTACTTTTTTAAACTGAAAATAAAGTTCCCTCTACCATTTTAAACTGGCAGCAAAGCTCTCTCTACACTGTCGAGAGTGTGTTTGGCTGGAAAAGCACGGCAGGTCAGACAGCATCCGAGGAGCAGGAGAATCGATGTTTCGGGCATAAGCCCTTCATCAGGAATGTCTCTCAAAACTGCCAGGACAGGGATAGCATAGTGATACATGCAGATAAAGCTCCTCTTCACAGAAGCACCTAATGGTTCCTGCACAGACAGAGGCCATTCACCCTGTCGGCTCTATACTGGCTTTCCTTAGGAGCAGGTCATTAAGTGACTCACCATCACCATCCCCCTGTAATCCTGCACTTCCTGCCTTTTGAGTAACACAATGCAATTCCCTCTTGGATAACTCAATTGACCCCAGTCCCACTGCACTCTCACGGAGGCAGAACAGGAATTTCCTGAGGTGAACAAAGATCAAACCAGGAAAGTAGAGAGAGATTCATATCAGCAAGACAGGTTGGGAAGCAGTGAGAGAGAAAGAGAGACAGAGAGAAAATGAACAGCCAGAAAAATACTTAGAGATGGAGAGAGTCAGACTGAGTGTTGAATTTTTTGTGGAGGTAAAAATGGCAATATGAAGTTTTAAAGAAATGTTGATAAGATGGATATTTAAATAGACTGATAGATCTACAAAAAAAAGACAAGACAAAGATATGAGGAAAACCTGTGTTAAGGTGTTGCCTCTCATTTTAAAAATGCTGATGTCTTCTCAGCAATAGTGATACTTTTGAAGGTAGATGGGAGTAAAGGCACCACATGACTCATTAGAGAGAGATATAAAGCTTGCAGAAGTTTAACCTGGAGGTCACCACATCTCAGGTGAGGGGGGCAGTCGAGAAGGATTATCCTTCATGGTAACTCTATGGTAGTACGATATGCAGTAAACCCACTATACATCCAACTGAGCTAACTAAACTGAACTATGCCCTAATCAGCAGCTGGATAGATAGACAGACAGAGGGATGGATGCAAAAGCAGAAATTGCTGGAAAAGCTCAGCAGGTCTAGCAACATCTATGGAGAGAAATCAGAGTTAATGTTTTGGGTTGAGTGACCCTTCCTCAGAAGTTTTAGGGTTAAGTTTAAGGTTAAGACTAAGGTTAGAGTTAATTCTGAGGAAGAGTCACTCAGTCCAAAAATATTATCTCCGATTTCTCTCCACAGATGCTTTCAGACCCACGGAGCTTTTCCAGCAAGTTCTGTTTTTATTTCTGATTTATAACATCTGCAGTTCTCTTGGTTATTAGATAGATGGTGGACAGAGAGATAGACAGACAGACAAAAATGCAGAAAGGTAGTTTGATAGATAGATAGGTAGATAGGTAGGATAATAGATAAATAGATAGATAGATAGATAGATAGTTGACTATGAAATGGAAGGAGGATGATTTCTCCTGTTCTATGTTACCTTGAATTAATAACAGCAAGAGACTGATTCCAGTCACACTGGAGAGCTTCATATTCATCGCCAACCACAGGCTGCTCAACAATCTTGGGCCTGCAAGAAATTCACAATCAGCAGAGTCTTACATTGGAGAACCATCACCCGCAAGGAATCAGGCTGGAACTGAATCCTGTGCAGAAAGACCTCAACTCTGAACTGTGTTCCTATTCTCAGTATGACATGCATTAGCCCTGTCGGGGCATGCTGGGACAATTTTAATCTGACTCACTGTCTCTGCTGTCGCCATGGAGAACCATTTAACTTTTAACCTCTTTCAATTTCCTCTTTGATTCCAGGACAGATTGCACAAGGACAAAGCTTTATTATCTTGTCTTACACAATCTCTCCATGGAGTCTGCAATCCTCTTTCAAGCTCACCATCAATTTCTTTGCTGACATTGCTCCCAGTGCAACAATTTTAACCTCCAAATCTCCATGTGTACCAATGGTTCTGAGTTGGAGGTGGTTGAGAGTGTCAAGTTCGAAGGAGTAAATATCACCAATGATCTATCCTGTTCCATCCACACCAATGCTCCATTCCCTCACACTCACACACTTCTTCATTCCCTATTAGCTCTACATCCTGATTCTAGAGCCCAGACACATGGTCCCAATCCCATATCCCAATCCAAACCCCTTCATTGACCCAATCCATCACCCCCACCTGATACTTCAAAGCACAATCCTCCATCCAAATCTTATATTGCAACCTTCTATTCCAAATTCAAATTCCTCATGTAACTCCCAATCCTAAATCCCTGATGCTTTCAAGCCATCCATGTTTTCCAAATCAACAGTTGAAATTTAGATCCCAATCTTTAATCCAAACCTGGATCCAAATATAACATTGCAATGCTGTATTCCAAATTACATTCCAAATCCCTCGCCTACATCCAAATTTCTAATCATGACCCATTACTGTTTTCCAATCCAACAGGACAAATGTACAAAAACAGATCCCTAACTTACATCACAACTCTCCATTTGAATCCAAATTCATAACCCCTGGACCCTGACTTTAAATCCCAATCCAAAATCTGCAGTCCTAACCCCAACCCAATGTTGCCTCCCAACAGGTGAAATTTACATCCCAATCTTCTATCCAAAATCTAGATTTTACATCCTGACTCCACAACTCAATTCTAGTTTGAAACTGTTGGGTTTCAATCCTGCATCTCAAACCTGCATTTCAATTCTATGTTCCAAATCTGAATGCCAATCTTGTATCCCAAATGTTCAAACCGAACATTCTACCTTCGCTCTACATTTAGGATCGACTTTATCGAAGCACCATACCCTTTTTCTGATATTTGACATTTAAATTGGGGAAGGGGTGATTTAAAATAATGTGTTTAAGCCATGATGCCTCTACAGTCAACCAACCTCTCAGCAGCCCATGTCGCAGTTAACCTAGGATTGGCGGAACCAACCTCCCAAAGTCTACAAAGGCTTCATGACTTCAGCAAAGGGTTGGAGACAAACTTCAGGAAGTGGAGTGGTGGACACTTCCTGTCTGTGTATCAATGGTTCTGAGTTGGAGGTGGTTGAGAGTGTCAAGTTCCGAGGTGTAAATATCACCAACGATCTATCCTGTTCCATCCATACCAATGCTACAGCCAAGAAAGCCCACCAATGCCTCTAGAGGGCTAAGGAAATTTGGCATATCCACAATGACTCTTACCAATCTTTGCAGATGCACCATAGCAGTTTTCCAAGATGGCGGCACAATGTAGGCAGTGATCGGACTCCTTGACCCGTCCTCTCCAGACCGGCCGCTTCCTTCCTTTCTTTCCTTACCCTTTCAGTCTTCCTTCTTTTCCATTTCTGCATCTTCTTCCTGTTGGCAGAGAAAGTAGCATTGCAGAGGAAGGCAGCTGGAGCAGGTCTCTTAGCAAGATGACAGCCTGGCCTGGCCTGGGAGCGGAGCCAGGAAGGTTATAGTAGGCCTGGAGTCTGGGTACCAGTTAGAAGTGATGGCAGCGGAGTTGGGGCTTTTGGTTTTGGGCCGGGTGTGCAGCATTTGACTGTAAGTTCATGGCCAGGCAGCAAAGGTGACCCTGGGTGTGGTAGTCGGGTGGGGGTTTAAGGATAGCTGATTACTGACATCATCTGTCACTGATATTGCATTACCCAGTGAACCACTAACTGAGGCCACTATCAAGAAAGTCATTGACCAACAGGGCTACAATATTGACCTCCCTCCCTTTGTTGACTTCCCCTTCAATGAGTAATCTCTGGGCCTTGACTGTTGATAGAGCAAAAGGGTACATTACTGGCTGAAGCAGAGTGGCTTGGTTAGGAGTTAAAAAAACAGAACGCCACTCTAACCCACAGTGCGGGTAGTCAGGTCCGGACCAGCCCAGAGACTGGGTCCCTCCAAGAGCAGGCTGGGTCAGTTCCTGACCTGGCTGATTGCAGGTCAACACGACAGGGTGGTTACAAAACAGACAGAGGCCATTCAGCCCACTGAGCCTTCCCACTGTCAATGTGGAGCAACCAATGTTTAGCAGACTGCAAACATTCCACTGCCCATCGAGTCGCATTGCTCCCCACTCAGAACCCATCACCTCAGTCTCCAATATGGTCTACACATTACAGGAACAGGTCATTCAGCCCAACTCGGTCCCTGCTGGAATTGAGGTGAAGGCAGCTCGTCCCACATGCTCTCCTCAGAGGGAGGCCCAATGCGTGACGGAAAGAGCAGGAATCCTTCACAATTCCTCGGACAATGACTCTCCCTCGGTGGAGATGAGGGGAGGGGATTGTGAGGAGGTGGGTAATACAGATGGGAAGGGAGCAGCAGATGAAGGGCCTCAGTGTTGTTGGCGTGAGAGATCGAGAGATCGAGTGCAGTGAGCAATCAAAGGCCTGGCACGTGGGTGAAGCCTCAGGCTAGTTGTTAGGATTCTGCTGCTTTTGGCAGCTCTCAGCCCAGGCTGCAGGCCAGAGAGTAACAAGCCAATCACAGTAGTTTCTTCGCCCATAGGCCAGACAGCCATGAAGAGAGACGCTGTGAGGGAAATGAGATGGGAACAAGACGACAGTCAGATCTCATCTTTTGCTGATACGTGCGATTTGCAGATTAAAGTCCTATTCGACAGTGAACTGAGGGGAACGGGATCCCTGGACAGAGCCCAATAAGATGCTGCAGACAGCACGGGGTTAGATACAGAGTCAAGCTCCCTCTACACTATCCCCATCAAACACTCCCAGGACTGGGACAACACGGGGTTAGATACAGTGTAAAGCTCCTCTACACTGTCCCCATCAAACACTCCCAGGCTGGGTCCACTGCTTTTCATTATTTATATAAATGATGTGGATGTTAACATAGGAGGTATAGTTAGTAACTTTGCAGATGACACCAAAATTGGAGGTGTCTGGACAGCAAATAAGGTTAGCTCAGAGTACAACAGGATCTTGAGCAGATGGGCCAATGGGCTGAAGTGTAGCAGATGGAGTTTAATTTAGATAAATGTGAGGTGCTGCATTTTAGAAAATCAAATCATAATAGGACTTATATATTTAATGGTAAGCTCCTGGGGAGTGTTGAAAATGTGTTGCTGGTAAAGCACAGCAGGTCAGGCAGCATCCAAAGAACAGGAGAATCGATGTTTCGGGCATAAGCCCTTCATCAGGGCTTATGCCCGAAACGTCGATTCTCCTGTTCCTTGGATGCTGCCTGATCTGCTGTGCTTTACCAGCAACACATTTTCAGCTCTGATCTCCAGCATCTGCAGACCTCACTTTCTCCTGGGGAGTGTTGCTGAACAAAGAGACCTTGGAGTGCAGGTTCACAGTTTTTTGAAATTAGAATTGTAAGTAGATTGGATAGTGAAGAAGGCATTTGGTATGCTTTCCTTTATTGGTCAGAGCATTGAGTATGGGAGTGACTGTACAGGGCATTGGTTAAGCCACTGTTGGAATATTGCGTGCATTTCTGGTCTCCGTCCTGTCAGAAGAGTGTTATGAAACTTGAAATATTCAGAAAAGATATATAAGGATGCTGCCAGGTTTGGAGGATTTGAGCTATAGGGAGAGGCTGAATAGGCTGGGGCTGTTTTCCCTGGAGCTGACAATCGGAGACTGAGGGGTGACCTTATAGAGGTTTACAAAATCATGAGGGACAGGACAAATCAACAAGTTATTTTCCCTGGGGTAGGGGAGTCCAGAACTAAATGGCATAGGTTTAGGGTGAGAGGGGAAAGATATAACAGGGACCTTAGGGGCAACGTTTGCACACAGAGGGTGGTACGTGTATGGAACGAGCTGCCAGAGGAAGTGGTGGAGGCTGGTACAATTGCAACATTTAAAAGGCATCTGGATAGGCATATGAATAGGAAGAGTTTAGAGGGATATGGGCCAAGTGCTGGCAAATGGGACGAGATTATGTTAGGATATCTGGTTGGCATGGACGAGTTGGACCGAAGGGTCTGTTTCCCTATGACTCTCTGACTCTATGACAGTGAGAGGTAAACATTATTGTGTTATATCTCAGTTCGTTTGGTGAAACCCACCATATCTTTCTGATCCTTATGGCTTGTTGCACATGGCAGAATAAAACTTGAAGCCTGGGAAGAATTTTCTTCGACACTCCCTGTTGTAGTTTTCGCCCAGGGGGGAGACTGGGAAAATAACTGAGCAAATCAGCTCTGACACTTCCGACAATATACCAAAGATTCAAACACTTCAAATATAGTCAGTCATCCCAAGATCTTCACTTGTGTTCAGCACACAGTCATGGATCATTCACAGAAGCGCAGAACGGTTACACCATGGAATGAGGCCATTTAGCTTGTTGGCCTATACTGACACTGAGGAGCAATTCACTAAGTGTCCTGTCATCACCTTCCCCCCGGTCGTCTTGCACAATCTGCCTTCAGAGAAAATAATCCAGATAGAGAGGGAGGGAGAAAGAGGGAGAGTGTGAGAGAGAAAGATAAACAGACATGGATAGAGATAGTTAGATAAATAGATAGACACAGAGATAGACAGATAGATAGAGACATAGATATAGACATAGACAGATAGATAGAGACATAGATATAGACATAGACAGATAGACATAAACAGATAGACACAGACAGATAGACAGACATAGACAGATAGTCGTAGACAGATAGATATAGACAGATTGACATAGTCAGATAGACATGGACAGATAGAGATAGACAGATTGACATAGTCAGATAGACATGGACAGATAGACATAGACAGACAGAGATAGACAGATAGACATAGTCAGATAGACACAGACAGATAGACATAGACAGATAGACATAGACAGATAGACATAGTCAGATAGAGATAGAGATAGATACAGACAGATAAAAATAGACAGACAGGTAAAGATAGACAGACCGTCAGACAGATAGTTAGTTGACTATGAAAGGAAGGAGGATGTTTTCTCCTATTCTACTTTACCTTGAGTTAATAACAGCTAGAGGCAGATTCCAGTGACACTGGAGAGTTTCATGTCCATTGCTGGCCACAGGTTGCTCAATGACCTTGGGCCTACATGAAATTCACATGCAGCAGAACTCTGAACCCCTCCGAACATAGCAACGTAGAGATGGCCTTTGTGTTCCTATCTCAGAGTGCCATGGCCTAGACATCTCTGTGTGGAAGAGGCAGGGATCCACACAAAATTCAGGTGTGCACATCGCCAAGAAAGCACAAGGAGGGAGGCGGAGGTCAGGTAAATTTGCACACCATTTCATTCCTTTATTTGTCATTCAACATACAAGAGAGATACATCAAGCTGTGGTTCAGAATGGACTGTGCTGGTTTTCCCTGTAGCCCATGGATCATTGGTGGTTTTTCCTATGGGAATATGGCGTATCTGGGACCTATCCCATCACCCCCCATGACCTTCATTATATCCCCCTTCCTGCCTCCCCACCCACCCCCCCCCCCCCCTCCCCCCAGGGGTCCATTCATTCTGGATCCAGTCTGAGAGACCTGGCTTCCCAAGGATTCAGGATCGGTTTGATCCAACTGAACGGGGACCAAGGCTTAGGGAAATGGAATCCTTCATTGCCCGAACTTTAATGACAACATTCAGGATACATGGCAAGCGATACTTGCACCATTGCCATAGCCAGGTCCCAACAAGGGAGAATCGAACCGTCTCCTTTTGATCTCGAGTATTTTCATCATTAAACCCTCTGCTATGGTGTATCAGTGATGAGAACAAATGTGGTGATTCCATCTGAATACAATGGTTACAAGAGCAGGTCAGAAATTTCTGTGAGCACCTCACCTCCTGACTCCCCAAAGCCTGTCCCACCATTGACAAGGCACCAGTCAGGACTGTGAGGGAATACTCCCCACTTGCCCTGGATGGGTGCAGCTCCCATAACACTCAAGAAACTCGATACCATCCAGGGAGAAAGCAGCCCCCACTTGATTAGCATCACATCCACAAACAATCCAGAAAACTCATTACATTGGAGAAGTATATGGGTGTGCGCTTGCGATGCTGTGGGGCCAAGTGCTGGATTTGTGCTTTGTCTGGCACAGCCTCAATGGGCCGAAGGGTCTTTTGCAGGGCTGTAGATCTGTATGGCTCTAGGTATCCACTCCTTCCACCACTGATGCTCAGTAGCAGCAGTGTCTACGTCTATAAGATGCACTCCAGCAATTCACCAAGGCTCCTTAGATCCACAAACTCACAACCTCTACCACCTAGAAGGACAAGGGCAGCAGATACATGGTGGAAAAGGGGTGGGGTGTAGGGAGTTAAAAGTGGGAGCTGGAGTTCAAGCTACGCCAGACCCTGAGGTGCAGGTTAGGGAAGGGGGTGGTGGAAGGGTTACCGAGGAGTGAAAAAGAGATGTGTTGGATTCTGGTGAGGGGTTTGCCGAGGGGAAGGAGGGACATTCACAGAATAGTTGAAACCTCTGGGCGGTGAACTGTGGGCTTGTAAAGCCCCTACCTTCTTCAGGAGCTGAGCCAAAATGGAAAGAGACTGGAAGAGGTCCAAGAGGGCATCATCTGACACGAGATGGTGCAACACAACCCACTCCATGCCCGCTTTTGCCCTCATTTTCATTGTTCCCCCCATTCCGGGGGTAGATGTGAGATTCCAGACCGAAAGGGGGAAGGGTGAAGATCCCAGACAATGACCTCATCCCCCGCCCCCTCCACCACCTGCTGCATTCTCGAAATCTCCACTGGATTCAGTCCTTCCCCCCCCCATTCCCCCCAAACAAAGCTCATGTCCTCTTCCCAGTCTCCACCACTGGTTGTTCGGAATCAATGAGTGACCGGAATTAGATCGGAATTATGGAACTCTCTGGGTGTCACTTCCAATCCGGAGCTACAGGTTAGGAGTGGGGTCAACAGAGGTGTTGCACATCTCGATGTGGACGTGGGAGGTTATCCCCTTGTAAACACGTTGAACATTCAGCAGCCTCCCTAACCTCTGACCCTTTGTGATCGCTCCAGAATAACGATCAGGCTCAATATTGAAAATCTTCACACAGTAACCTGCAGTCAGAGAGATTAGGAGACATTAACCGAGAGGATTCTGACAGGGTCAGTGCTGAGAGAATTACATTTGGAATATCATGAGCAAATCTGGGCACCGTGCCTAAATGAAGGATATGTTGGCCTTGGAGGAGGTTCACAGGAATTATCTGGGGTCAAAGGGCTTGTCGTATGAGGAATGGTTGAGGAGTCTGGGTCTGTACCGATGGAGTTTAGAAGGATGGGGGTGGTAGGATCTAATTAAAGCTTACAGAATAATGAAAGGCCTACAGAGAGTGCATGTGGATAAGATGTTTCCACTAGTAGGAGAGACTAGGACAGAGTGAAAGGATGAACCAAGATGAAGAGGAATTGCTTCAGCCAGAGGATGGTGAATCTGTAGAACTCATTGCAACATAGGGCAGCAGATTTTAAGTCATTGAGTGTCTTTGATTTGGAGACAGATAGGTTCTTGATTAGTTAGAGGGATCAAGGGGATGGGGAAAATGAAGGAGAATTAGGTTGAGAAACATATTAGCTATTATCCAAGGGCCTAATTCTGCTCCTATAGTGTGTGTGTGTGTGCGTGTGCGCATGTTAGTGTGATTCTGTGCGTGTTTGTGTGTGTGTATGCGTTAGTTTGATTGTGCATCTATATGCGTGTTAGTGTGATTGTAAGTGTGCATGTTAGTATGATTGTGTGTGTGATTGAGCATCTGCATGTGTGTTAGCATGATTCTGTGTGTGTTTGTGCGTGTGTGTTAGTGTGATTGAATGCTATAACCCAGCAGCAAAGGTTTAGACTGTCACAGAACATCTGGAAAAGCTGAAGTTTAAAGTGCTGAAGTGCTTTAAATAACACACAATGAATCAGATCTGAAAATGTGGACTGTTTATCAGTGGAATTTGGGATTGTCATAGAATTATCTTGTGTGTACATTTGATGAGAGACATAAAAGTGGTGAACAGAAAGCTCATAATAAAGCTCCTCAAGACTTTTGTTGCTTTGGGGGCAGTTCACTGATTTAATTCCAGAGATGAAGGGTCTGTTTTACAGGGAGCAATTGAGCAGTTTGGGCCAATACTCTGTGCAGTTCAGAAGAATGAGAAGAGATCTAATTGTGGTCTATAAGATGCTAAAGAGGACAAACAAAGTCAATGTATAGAGGATGTTTCCCCATGCTGGGCAAGCTAGAATGAGAGCTTTAGGATAAAGGCGGCAGATGTAAAACTGAGATGGAAAGGGCGCGTCGTGAAGGACAGTCCACTCCCTCTCTCTCTGTGTCTCACCTTGTCCCCGCATCATCACTCCATTATCAATCGCATTGCCGTTATCATAGGGATTGACCCGTTTTATCAGTCTCCCAGTGAAAGGGGCATAGGTCGTCGAGTTATCATTACACCGCACGTCAACCCCCAGGTGCCTGAGTTTGCCTCTGGATACAACAGAACACAGTTAGAATGCACCCCACCTCACCACCACCATCACCACCAACCTCCGCCCCCCCCCCCTCAGGTTGTGGTGACAATGTTCACTGAATGCATCTTACAGGATGGTGAGACGCCTGGATGGAATGGATGTGGAAAACATGTTTCTATTAGTAGGAGAGACCAGGACCTGAAAGCACAGCCTCAGAGAGAAGGCGGCAACCCTTTAGAACTGAGATGAGGAGGAATGTCTCGAACTAGAGGGTGGTGACTCTGTGGAGTTCATTGCTGCAGAGAGCTGTGGAGGCTGAGTCATTGAGTGCCTTTAATGGAGAGAGAGATAGGTTCTTGATTGGTAAGGGGGAGTCAAGGGTTACAGGGAGAATGCGGTTGAGAAACCTATCAGCCAATGGCAGCCGATAGACTGAATGGCCAATTCTACCGACATATCTTAAGGTCCTATGGTCACTCAGACTGACTCTTGAGTTTGAAGGGGCTTATCACATGAGGAAGAGATGGTCAGGCTGGGTCCGTATTCACTGGAGCTTAACAGAGTTGTTGCCCAACATCATCGGCATTTGGTGACCATCCCTAACTGCCCCTTGATAACATGGACTTGCTAGAGCCTGTTCGAGGAGGCTGTTTAGAATCAAGCCCATTGTTGAGGGTCTGGAGTCATGTCTCCATGGGTGGTCCCCATGCCGCTCCCTCAGCTATTCAAGATCGTTTTATCAAACGGATTTAGATTTTACCATCAGCCATGCTGAGATTCAAACCCAGATGATTAGCTGAGGGGTTCAGCATTACAGGTCCAGCATGGATTGTCAGATTTTCCTTTGCAAACTGTATAAATTGTGTTTCCCTTTATGTTTTGGCATTCTTCCCAGTCTGTCCTGGTCTGATGTTTGTCAGATAGCATTTGGTCTGTTTCCACAGCAATATTTCAAGATTCTTTCTAAAACTTCCTTCACGCAGATTAGATTAGATTAGATTAGATTCCCCAACAGTGTGGAAACAGGCCCTTCAGCCCAACAGGTCCACACCGACCCTCCAAAGAGTAACCCACCCAAACCCCTTTTCCCTCTGACTAATGCACCTAATTGACAATTTAAGCATGGCCAATTCACCTAACCTGCACATCTTTGGACTGTGCGAGGAAACCGAAGCATCCGGAGGAAACCACACAGACACGGAGAGAATGTGCAACCTCCACACAGATGTGGCCATCGTTTCCTGAGCCAGCATTTATTGCCCATCCATAAATCCCCCAGAGAACGTGGTGGTAAGCTCTTCCAGCCCCTATACCCTTCCTTATTTCTGTAACATTCTCCAGCCCCTAGAACCCTCCCTATCTCTGTAACCTCCTCCAGCTCCTATCCTTCCATATCTGTCCCCTCCTCCAGCTCTACACCTTTCGCTATCTCTGTCACCTCCTCCAGCCCCTACATCCCTCTTTATCTCTGTAACTTCCTGCAGCTCTGTAATTATCAATGGTTTCTGTGCTCCACTAGTGTGACCTGACAGACCTCCTACATTTCATCCCCCCCCACCAATGGTGGCCATGTCTTTAGATGTCTAGGTGCCAATCTCTGGAATTCCCTCTCTAACCCTCGTTCACTCTCACTCTCCATCTATTCGTCCTTGCAACCTCATCCTACCTCATATTGGGGATGGGAAATCGGGCGGGGGTTTGGGAACTCCACCTTAAAGCACTGTTTGATGTTTTACTACATGCAAGGTGCTACACAAATGCAAACGGTTCGGTTTTGGAGCTGGGAGTGGCGTGTGTCATGAATGGGATTACAAATAATTACCTGGGTGCTCCATACGCTCCACTGCCATAGCTATCTGTCCCTCTTACCCTGTTTGTTGGATTACTATGGCACAGTTTACCCCAGCGACCAGCTGCAACTGTGGGACAGAGAGGACCCCATCAATTTACTGGAACTGACAAAATATCTAAGATCGAAAACACAATATAAAGCAATTGCTTTTAATTCTTTGTCACAGAGTCATAGAGATGTACAGCATGGAAACAGACCCTTCAGTCCAAATCCTCCATGATATCCTAACGTAATCTAGTCTCATTTGCCAGCACTTGGCCCACATCCCTCCAAACCTTTCCAATTCATATATCCATCCAGATGCCTTTTAAATACTGAAATTGTACCAGCCTCCACCATTCCATGCAAACACCACCCTCTGCGTGAAAAAGTTGCCCCTGAGGTCCCTTTTATATCTTTCCCCTCTCACCCTAAACTTATACCCTCTAGTTCTGAACTCCCCCACCCCAGGGAAAAGACCCTGTCTATTTACCCTATTCATGCCCCTCATGATTTTATAAATCTCCATAAGGTCACCCCTCAGCCTCTGACGCTCCAGGGAAAATTGCCCTAGTGTCTCCCTAAAGTTCAAACCCTCCAACCCCAGGAACAGCTTTGTAAATGTTTTCTGCACCCACTCAGGTCTCACAATGTCTTCTCTCCAGCAGAGAGACCAGAAATGAATACAATATTCCAAAAGTGGCCAAACCAATGTCCTTTACAGCTGCAACATGACCTCCCAACTCCTATACTCAATGCACTGAGCAATAAAGGCAAGTGTACCAAATGCCCTCTTCATTAACCTGTCTACCTGAGACTTCGCTTTCAAGGAACTATGAATGTGCACCCCAAGGTCTCTTTGTTCAGCAACAGTCCCTAGCACCTGCCTTTTAAGTGTATAAGTCCTGCCCTGATTTGCCTTTCCAAAATGCAGCACCTCACATTTATCTAAATTAAACTCCATCTGCCATTCCTCAGCCTTTTGGCCCATCTGATCAAGGTCCTGTTGTACTCTGAGCTAACCCACTTCACCATCCACTGCACCTCCAATTTTGGTGTCATCTGCAAACTTACTAACCATTCCTCCCACACTTGTATCTAAATCGTTTATATAAATAATCAAAAGTAGTGGATCCAGCACCAATCCTTGTGGCACTCCACTGGTCACAGGCCTCCAGTCTGAAAAACAACCCTCCACCACCACCCTCTCGCTCCTACTGTAAAGTCAATTTTGTATCCAAATGGCTAGTTCTGCCTGAAGATCTAATCTTGCTAATCTTATTGAAGGCCTTACTGATACCCATATCGACAACGTCCACCTATCTGCCTTCATTGATCTTTGCCATTTTTTTCAAAATACTCAGTCAAGTTAGTGAGACATGATTCACCACGCACAAAGCCATGTCGACTATCCTTAATCAGTCCTTGCCTTTCCAAATACATGCAGATCCTGTCTCTCAGAATCCCCTCTGAAGCTCACCTACCACTGACGTCAGACTCTGACGGCCTATGATTCTCTGGCTTTTGCTTACCATCACCTTTCTTAAATAATGGCACCACATTAGCCACCCTCCAGTTGTCCAGCATCTCACCCCTGGCAAATATCTCAGCAAGAGGCCCAGCAATCGCTTGCCTTGCACCCTACAATGCTCTGAGATACACATGATCAGGTCCTGGGGTTTATCCACTTTTATGTGTTTTATGTGTTGGGGTGGCACGGTGGCACAGTGGTTAGCACTGCTGCCTCACAGCGCCACAGACCTGGGTTCAATTCCTGACTCAGGCGACTGACTGTGTGGAGTTTGCACATTCTCCCCGTGTCTGCGTGGGTTTCCTCCAGGTGCTCCGGTTTCCTCCCACAGTCTAAGGATGTGCAGGTTAGGTGAATTGGCCACGCTAAATTGCCTGTAGTGTTAGGTAAAGGGGTAAATGTAGGGGAATGGGTGGGTTGTGCTTCAGCGGGTCGGTGTGGACTTGTTGGGCCGAAGGGCCTGTTTCCACACTGAAACTAATCTAATCTAACCACGTCCACCTCCTCTTCTGTAATATGGACACTTTTCAACATATCACTGTATTTCCCCAAGTTCTCTCACTTCCATATCCTTCTCCACAGTAAATGCTGACACAAAATGCCTGTTTAGTATCTCACCCATCTGCTGCAGTTCCACACATTGTTGGCCTTGTAGATCTTGAAGAAGCTCTATTCTCTCCCTAGTTACCCTTTTGCCTTTAATGTGCTCGTGCTGGGAGTGCAGGAGTGAGGGTGGATGTAGAGGCGAATGCAAGTGTGTCAGGTGAGAACAGGAGAGTGGGCCCAGACAGAGTGGGACATTATAGAGTGTGTGGAGTGAGGGGGAGAGTTGGGCAAGACTGGGTGGGATATGAAAGGGTGTGGGAATGAGAGTAAAATTGGGATTAGACGAGGTAGGATATTAAAGACTGTGGGGAGTGAGG
>NC_057757.1:4014761-4024980 GCF_004010195.1 Chiloscyllium plagiosum
CAAAGTGTGCGGGAGTGAGGGGGAGAGTGGGATTAGACTGGGTGGGATATCAAAGTGTGCGGGAGTGAGGGAGAGGGTGGGATTAGACTGGGTGGGATATCAAAGCAAGTGTGATTAGACTGGGTGGGATATCAAAGTGTGCAGGAGTGAGGGGGAGAGTGGTATTAGACTGGGTGGAACGCTACAAAGTGCAAGGAGAGTGGGAGCATAGTCATTGGGATATTAAAAGGTGCAAAATGTGAGGGGAGAGTAAATCGCTTGATGTTTGTACTTTACATCCTAGAACGAGACTGAAGCTCGGGACACTGTGATTCAGCAATAACACCACTGAGCTTCTGGAACAATCCACGGACAGTCCTGAGAGAAAAAGGCTGAAATAGCTCAGGGACAAACAGTGTTAAAAAAAAACACCCTGAGCAGAAAATGGAAGCCCCCATTTTCAATTCCTGTAAGTTTGATCATTTCAAACATTGGACTGTCCCTACAAACATTTTGAAAAATAGAATCACTCTATAATTGCAAAACATTTCTACTACGTGCCTTATTGCTAGAAACAACATGAAATGACTCACCCTGAGAGAAGAGAAATAGAAGGATAAGTCCCTTCAGCATGATACAATCAGAATACCTGGGGAGGAAGGTTCAATCGTTATTTCATCAGACTTGTGCACTAATTGTCAACTTCAATATTCATTAATATTCAGCACAGCTCAATCACGTTTGCTTTAGGTTTACTTTTAACCCAGAGACAGAGACAGAGAGAGAGAGAGAGAGAGAGAGAAGGTTTACTTTTAACCCAGAGACAGAGAGAGAGAGAGAGAGAGAGAGAGAGAGAAAGAGAGAGAGAGAGAAAGAGAGAGGATTTGAGTACAGGAGCACAGATGTCTTGTTGCAGTTGTACAGGACCCTGATGAGACCACACCTGAAGTATTGTGCGTGGTTTTGGTCTCCTTATCTAAGGAAGGATGTTCTGAGTACGGAGAAGGTTGGCTCAGTGGTCAGCACTGCTACTTCATATCGTCAATGACCCGGGTTCGATTCCAACCTCAGGTGACTGTCTGTGTGGAGGTGGGTCATTGTCTGCGTGGGTTTCCTGCAGGTGCTCTGGTTTTCTCCCACAATCCAAAGATGTGCAGGGTAGGTGAATTGGCCACACTAAATTGCCCCATAGTTTTGAAGAGTGTGTAGATTAGGTGCATTAGTCATGGGGAATGATAGAGTCATAAGGTAGGGGAATGAGTCTGGGTGGGATACTCTTTGGAATGTTGGTGTGGACTTGTTGGGTTGAATGGCCTGTTTCCACACCGTAGAGATTCTATGCTTCTGTGGAGTGCAGCATTGGATTACCCAACTGAATCGTGGGATGGCAGGACTGACTCATAAAGAGAGATTGGATCAGTTAGGATTATATTCACTCATCTTTAGAAGAATGAGGGAGGGGGAATCTTATAGAAACTGATGAATTTCCAAATGCATAAACACAGGAGTTATATACCTGATGACCAGGTACAAAGTGTCACAGTCCAAAGATACGTGATAAACAATTTCGGACTGAGATGAGGAGAAATGTCTTCAGCCAGAGAGTGGGAGTCTGTGGAATTCTGTGCCACAGAAAAAGCAGCTGAGGCCACAACATTTGAATGTTTCAAGAAGGAGTGAAATATAGTTTCTGGGGCTAAAGGGGATCAAAGGGTGAGAGGGCCTGAATGACGGAGGATCGAGTTGGATTGTCGGCCGTGATCATATCAATGGAGGAATAGCCTCCTCCAACTCCTATTTTCCATTTTTTGGGTTTTCCGAGAGGGGTTAAAGTGGACAGTAGCACAATCCCAAACTGCCCTTGCACAGTCACAAGGAGTTGTCAAATCAGAGGCAGACCCTTCGGCCCATCCTGACCATACTGGCTCCCTGTGAAAGAGTTGGTCTCTCTTCAACTTCCTCTCATTCGAATGGATCTCCAAGTTCCCTTTGTAAAGCTGCTATTTCATTTGTTCCTTTCGGGTAGCACTTTCCAGATCGGAAATTGGCATCTGATCTTATCTCCAGCCCTTTAGCCAATAATCATTCGGGTCCCCTTCCCCCTGTTGCTGTCAATGTTGCTGTCACAGGTAAAAATGACCCTCAGAGTTCAAATGCCTCATCTGCCGTCCCCCCTTCCCCCTTCGTCCTATCAATCGTTTGACAAGGATGGGTTATCTTTATGGGTTAGTTCAGTAAAGACAGGAAAGCACTTTGTAAGTTAGCAAGCAGACATGACGACAAAGCGATCGATCTCTGTGTGTGCACCGCTTCGAGGCTCGCAGGAGGCTGAGGGCCAGGCAGAGTCGCAACATTGTGTACGCACAGCACACGGAGTCTTTCAGGATGGTCTCTCTTGAAGATAAAGGATCCTCTGTCCCCTCTACACAGAGGAGACGATTCCCTCTCACTGCAGCACCACCAGTCAATGCACTGAGTTGGAGAAGTCACTGGACATGGTAAATAGAGAGATCAAAGAGGAGGAGGAGAACAGAATTAATACCTGTCTCTGCCAACACCGTGGTAATTCAGAGTCTTCCACGTTCTCCGTCCTTTGTCTGAAAGCTTTTCAGGTGTTCCTCACGTTTATAACATTGACTGGAGTTGACTGACAGTTCATGGTCACGCGGCAAGGGGAAATGTTGGTTATGAACAGGGGCTCTGGGGTTGTTTAAGGACATCTGATTACTGATATCTTCCATCGCTGACATTGCATTACCCAGTGAACCACTAACTGAGGCCACTAGCGAGCAAGTCATTAACCAACGGGGCTACAATATTGACCTCTTCCCCTTTGTTGACTTCCCCTTCAATGAGTAATCCCTGGGCCTTGATTATTGATTGAGCACAAGGGCTCTCTATCTGAAGCAGAGTGGCTTGGTTAGGAGTTAAAAAAAAACATAATGCCACTTTAGCCCAAGTGCGGGTGGTCAGGTCCAGACCATCCCAGAGACTGGGTCCCTTCTTCAAGAGCAGGCTGGGTCAGTTCCTGACCTGGCTGACTGCAGGGTGACAGGATAGGGTGGTTACAGAGGCCATTCAGCCCACTGAGCCTTCCCACTGTCAATGTGGAGCAACCAATGTTTAGCAGACAGCAAACATTCCACAGCCCGAGTCTCATTGCTCCCCATTCAGAACCCATCACCTCAGTCTCCAACATGGTCTACACATTGTGGGAACAGGCCATTCAGTCCATTTGGTGCCTGCTGGAATTGAGGTGAAGGCAGATGGTCCCACACACTCTCCTCAGAGGGAGGCCCATTGCGTGATGGAAAGAGCAGGAATCCTTCGCAATTCCTTGGACAACGACTCTCCCTCGGTGGAGATGAGGGGAGGGGGTTGTGAGGAGGTGGGTAATACAGATGGGAAGGGAGCAGCAGATGAAGGGACTCAGTGTTTTGGCGTGAGAGATTGAGAGATCGGGTGCGGTGAGCAATAAAAGGCCTGGTACGTGGGTGAAGCCTCAGGCTAGTTGTCAGGATTCTGCCGCCTTTGGCAGCTCTCAGCCTTGGCTGCAGGCCAGAGGGTAACTGTCTGTCTCTCCAAGCCCATCACAGCAGTTTCTTCACCCATGGGCCGGACAGTCATAAAGAGAGGCTGTGTGGGCAATGAGATGGGAACAAGTCAAGGGTCAGATCATATCTTTTGCTGATATGTGCAATTTGCTGATCAAAGGCCAATTCAACAGTGAATTGAAGGGAACAGGATCCCTGGACAGAACCCAATGAGATACAGCAGACAGCATAAGGTTAGAAACAGAATAAAGCTCCCTCTACACTGTCCCCATCAAACACTCCCAGGACAGGGACAGCACGGGGTTAGATACAGAGTAAAGCTCCTTCAACATTATCCTCATCAAACACTCCCAGGACAGGAGCAGCACAGGGTTAGGTGTGGAGTAAAACTGTTTCTACACTGTCCCCATCAAACACTTCCAGGACAGGGACAACACGGGGGTTAGATACAGAGTAAAGCTTCCTCTACACTGTCCCCCATCAAGCACTCCCAGGACAGGTAGTCCAAGGGGTTAGATACAGAGCAAAGATGTCTCTACACTGTCCCCCATCAAATGCTCCCAGGACAAGGACTGTAAGGTATTAGAGACAGAATAAATCTCGCTTTACACTGTCCCCGATCAAATACTCCCTGGACAGGTACAGCACAGGGTTAGATATAGAGTTAAGCTCCCTTTACACCATCCCCCATCAAATACTTCCAGGACAGGGACTGTATGGTGTCAGATCCAGAGTGAAGTGCCTTCTACACAGTCAGGAGGAATGCCTGTCAGAAGCAGCATGTTTGACAATCTCGCTTTACACTGTCCCCGATCAAATACTCCCTGGACAGGTACAGCACAGGGTTAGATATAGAGTTAAGCTCCCTTTACACCATCCCCCATCAAATATTTCCAGGACAGGGACTGTATGGTGTCAGAGTTGAAACTTTATTGCTGGAACAGCACAGCAGGTCAGGCAGCATCCAGGGAACAGGAGATTCGACGTTTCGGGCACAGGCCCTTCTTCAGGAAGAAGGGCCTGTGCCCGAAACGTCGAATCTCCTGTTCCCTGGATGCTGCCTTACCTGCTGTGCTGTTCCAGCAATAAAGTTTCAACTTTGATCTCCAGCATCTACAGACCTCACTTTCTCCTGTATGGTGTCAGATCCAGAGTGAAGTGCCTTCTACACAGTCAGGAAGAATGCCTGTCAGAAGCAGCATGTTTGACTGTGTTCTGATGCCACCCTCAGTTTGTTTTCAACTGGTGTTTGTGTTGGAAACTCTGTGCATCACTCCTGAAGATCTGCCTCAGCCCACATCATGAAAAATACAGAGTAACTCTTTCTCTTGTCCCTGTAGCAGAACTGGTGACCAGAGGGATGCAGAGTAAAGGGAACTACTGAAGTATCCAAAGGCGATGGGTCACTTTTACTTCATAAGAACTAGGAGTAGGAGTAGGCCACGTGTCCTCTTAGAGCCTGCTCTGCCATTCAATAAGATCATGATTAGATTCCTACAGTGTGGAAACAGGCCTTTGGGCCCAACCAGTCCACACCAACCCTCTGAAGAGTAACCCACCTCCCTCTGACTAATACACCTATCATGATGGGCAATATGGCATGGCCAATTCACCTGGCCTGCACATCTTTGGATCTCTGGGAGGAAACCCACGCAGACACTTAGAGAATGTGCAAACTCCACACAGACAGTCACCCGAGGCTGGAATCGAACCTGGGACCCTGAGGCAGCAGTGCTAACCATTGAGCCACTGTGCCACCCCAGCTCATGGCTGATTCTTTTCATGGCCCCAGCTCCACTTACCCGCCCTCTCACTGTAACCCTTAATTCCTTTACTGTTCAAAGAAAATCTATCTTACCTTCAAAGATGTTTACTGAAGAAGCATCGACTACTTCACTGGGCAGGGAAATCCATAGATTAACAACCCTTGGGTGAAGAAGCTCCTTCCTAATTCAGTCCTAAATCTGCCCCCTCTAATCTTGAGGCTATGCCCTCTTTTCCTGGTTTCATCTGCCAGTGGAAGCATTCTGTCTCCTTCCATCTTATCTATTCCCTTCATAATTTTATATGTTTCTCTAAGAACCCCCTCATTCTTCTGAATTCCAATGAGTATAATCCTAGTCTATTCAGAGTCTCCTCCTAAACCAACCCCCTTAACTCTGGAATCAACCTAGTGAACCTCCTCTGCACGCCCTACAGTACCAGTACATCCTCCCTCAAGTATGGAGACCCGAATTGTACACTCCAGGTGTGACCTCACCAGCATCCTGTACAGCTGCAACATAACCTCCCTGCTAGTGAGTTTTGACGAGATTTGTAGCTCAGGTTGAACTGCTGGATGTAGGTTTGCTCGCTGAGCTGGAAGATTCATTTTCAGACATTTCGTCACCATACTAGGTCACATCTTCAGTGAGCCTCCTGATGAAGCACTGCTGATGTTTCCTGCTTTCTATTTATACTTCGACTGGGACAACACATCCATTCTAGGACAAGCCAAATAGAATTCCTAGAAGCATAACATTCCAATCGGAACTCTATCAACAAATACATTGACTTGGAGCCCATTTACCACCCCCCTGAGAAAAGGAACAGGAAATGACAGCACCAACACAAAGAAACCCAAACATATAAATAGAAAGCAGGAAACATCAGCAGTGTTTCATCCGGAGGCTCACTGAAGATGTTACCTGGTATGGTGATGAAACATCTGAAAATGAACCTCACAGCTCAGCGAGCAAACCTACATCCAAAACCTCCCTGCTTTTAAATTCAATCCCTTTAGCAATGAAGGACAATAGTTCCCTGGAGAGGTGTGGTAACCTGCTACACCTTCCCACAAAATCAGATTCAATGGGAATTATCCAAAGAGGATTCATACCGATTTTCTGGAGGGGACTATCTGCATGGATACAAGATGAAGAGGCAGCTTTTGGAGTGAGGATGCTTTGGGGAAATCTCTTTTGCAGGATCAAGCAGGAATGGGATGGCACGAATGGCCTCTGTCAAGGGCAAAATCCCCTGATGAATGACCTACAGCCCGGGTACGGGAGTCGAGGGTAGCTAACCGATGGGGCTCTCCAGTCTTTTGTTAACTCTTCTCTTTAATTATTAATCCCAATGGATCAATCAGCTCTTGTGCCAACAATGTCGAGGATCAGAGAGTGAGGGAGCATTCGCTTCTGATGTTATAGGTTTGTGAGCACAAGAATGAAGAGATCTTGCTACTAGCACCCACTCCCTCCAACACCAATGCTCAGTCGCAGCATTATGCACCATGCACTGCAGAAAATCACCAAAGATCCTCAGACAGCTCCTTCAAACCCATGACCTCTTCCGTCTAGAAGGACAAGGGGCAGCAGATATGTGGGAACACCACCAAATGCAAGTGCCCCACCGAGCCACTTGCCAAATCCCAACTTGGAACTTTATCACCATTCCTTCAGTGTCGCTGGGTCAAAATCCTGGAATTCCCTCCTTAACGACGCTGTGTGTGGGTGTCCCAAACCATATGTGACTGCAGTGGTTCAAGAAGGTAGCTCATCCCCAGTTTCTCAAGGGGCAACTATGGACGGGCAATAAATGCTGGCCAGCGATAAGCAAATGCAAAAAAAAAATTGTTTCGATCAGTTTCGGAACATTGCGTGCATTTTCCGACCCTGCATCAAAGGAATGATATATTGCATTGGAGTTAGTACAGAGATTTGATCTCTGGGAAGAAGGGGTGTCTGATATGATGAGGGACTAAGTAAATTGGGCTATTATTCTCAGAGGTTTGGAAGCTGAAAGGTGGCATGTTGGCTCAGTGGTTAGCACTGCAACCCCACAGCGCCAGGGACCTGGTTTCAATTCCACCCTTGGGTGACTGTCTGTGTGGAGTTGCGCATACTCCCAGAGTCTGCGTGAGAGACACATAGGTTAGGGTGCATTGTCTGTGGGAAGTTACCCATTCTGTCCAAGGATATGCAGACTATGTGGGCTAGCCATGGGAAACACAGGGAGGGGGTAGGTCTGGGTGGGATGTTCTTCAGAGGGTCAGTGTGGACTCAATGGGCCGAATGGCCTGCTTCCACACTGTAGGGATTCTGTGGTCTCAAAGAAATTTGCAAGATTTTGAAGAGGTTTGAAAGAGTAAACACTGAGACGAACAGTAAGAGAAGTTGGGGGGGAGTTGCGGTAGTGGTTGAGAGACTGGATGCTGGAGAGGGAATGGAAGTGAGAGAGATGTTGAGTAGGAGTGGGGTTGTGGGAGAGAATAGGAAAGATATTAGGAGGGAGAGAGAGATGGTGACAAACGGAAATAGAAATGGGGAGGATGAGAGAGATAAAGGAGTGAAGGGAGGGTGGAGGCGGGAGAGATTGAATGAGGAGGAAAGAGAGAGGGAGAGGCAAATTTTCCAGGTTTGGAAACTCTCCCTAAGTGTTGCATGGCCTATCCAGTTTAGAGTTGTGAATTCCTGGGTTAATGATACTGTCTCTTCCTCTCCCTGCAGACTTAATACGGTCTGACTGAGGATTTTGTTGGCTTGTTTTTCGTTCAGAAAAACAAAACTCTGGGCAGGGACTCCAAGCAGGAATGAGTGGTCTTTAATCCCACACAGAAAGCCCCTGCCTTAACCGGGGCAGGGGGAACAGATTCAATGGTGAAGGGGAATGGAAAAATAACAAAAGGAAATGAAACACATTTTAAAGAATTGAAGAGTGATGGAGAGTAAGGATGAATCAAACCACCATTTTAAAGGGGTCAGCACTAAGGGGGTGGGGGGGGCAAGTGACGATTGCAGATGCTGGAGATGAAAGTCAAAAAGTGTAGCTCTGGAAAAGCACCATCCGAGGAGCAGGAGAATCGACGTTTCAAGCGTAAGGTCTTCATCAAGAATGAAGAGCTGATGATGAGCTTATACTCAAAATGTCAACTCTCCTGCACCGAACTTTTTGACACAGGTACTAAGGGGTTGAATAGCCCTCCCAAGGATGCTCAAAAACTGCATGAATTCATGTAAAACTCTGTTATCTCACTTTTTAGATTAGAATCAATCTAAACATTATGGCATAGACAGAGAACACAGGGGGCTAACACCTTCAACATATTGTCTAGCTATCACCAATTGTTACAGCTAATCTGAGAATGCAACTTTTAAAAAAAAGATTTTGTGATTTACACATGAAAGAAGTGAAACTATCGTGGTATTCGAACAGCTGAAAGACTCAACAAACAATTAAGGTATTTTTCAATGTATAATTTCAGTTACATCACACTGTGGACTTTTGCTATAAATTCTGTGTCTTACAACTGTGTCCTCCACAACCACCTGATGAAGGAGCGACGCTCCGAAAGCTAGTGGGCTTCCAATTAAACCTGTTGGACTATAACCTGGTGTCGTGTGATTTTTAACTTTTATTAGTTGTAATTGTAACATCCTCCACCACTTCCTCTAGCAGCTCAAAATCAAATAAGGAATAAGTCAAGGGATCCTTTCCACCGGACAGGGGAATGTAAAATGATTTTAAAAAGACAGGGTGCGCAATTTTATTTTACACAGAGAGTGTGAGGAATGAACTTCCAGAGGAAGTGGTGGATACGGGTACTGTTATAACAATTAACAGACATTTGGAGAAATACTTGAATACGAAAGGTTTGGAGGGATATGGGCCAGGGGAAGGTAGGTGGGGCTAGATTAGTTTGGGATTATGGGTTAGCGTGGTTGGTCCGAAGGTTGTTTCTGTGTTGTGTCACTCTATGATTAATTAATTAGTCTGACCTTGATTCCTTGTAATCTATGAACAGCATACCCTTGGCTGCAAGGCCAGATGTCTGGTGAGGCTTTTAAGGAAGTTTGCATGTGACATTGCAACACTGATCCATGAATAGCTCATCCTCTCGGGCTGCTGCGGACAGCAAGTGCAAAGAAACTTCAATCAAGCGCAGCAGATACAGGTCAAACTCTCACCCTGATTCTGATACGGGACTCTCACTGTTTCTCTGCTTGCTATTGGTAAGAGGGAGGCTTGGCTAATCTTGAGCTGGCAGCACTTCTTAGAGAGATTCCCAGGGAGGTGTGAATCTGAAAGAATCCCTGTCAACATGAAAGGGTGACATCTCTGACCAGTTACCCCCTGGAAGCGGGACGGAAAGGAGAGGAGGCAGCTAGAGATGAATTTGGGGGAAAGAAGCTGTCTGTGTGGAGTTTGCACATTCTCCCCGTGTCTGCGTGGGTTTCCTCCGGGTGCTCTGGTTTCCTCCCACAGTCCAAAGATGTGCAGCTCAGGTGAATTGGCCATGCTAAATTGCCCGTAGTGTTAGGTAAGGGGTAAATGTAGGGGTATGGGTGGGTAACTCTTCGGCGGGTCGGTGTGGACTTGTTGGGCCGAAGGGCCTGTTTCCACACTGTAATGTAATCTAATCTAATGGGAGGGGGCAGAAGAGGACGTCAGAGAAATAACGGGAGGCGGAGAAAAGATGGATAGAGTGACAGTAAGGAGAGGGTGGAAGAGAATGCAGGGCAACAGGAGAGAGACAGGGAAGATAATAACAAGGGAATGGGGGAAAGACAGAGACCGAGGGAGAAGAAAGAGAGGGCAAACAGGGAAAACAGAGAGAATTAGAGAGAAAGAGAGAGAGAGCTAACAGGGAAAACAGAGATGAAGCGAGATAGCCGAGAGACAGAGCAAGAGTCAAAGGGAAAACA
>NC_057757.1:4025161-4032549 GCF_004010195.1 Chiloscyllium plagiosum
AAAGATGGGAGTAAGAGATACAAAAGAAAGAGAGGAGAGAGCAAGGAAAAGATAGAAAGAAAACAGGTGGAGAGAATATGGGAGCAAAGAGATAAACTCAGAGAACAAAGAGGGGGAAAGGGTAGAGAAAAAGGAACAGAGAGAGAGAAAGAGGAAACAGAGAATAAGTTGGACAGAAGTAAAAGCACAAGAATGAGACACAGCACAATTTGGTTTCTTTACGGGCTGATCCAACGTTGCTAGGTAGAAAAGGGTCGGAGGTTTTCTTTCGATGGGTCGAAGTTGTTTTGTATAGAGGGCCAGGAAGCCACCTCCAGAAAAATTGGTTTTAACCTGACCAATTGTCTAGGCTCAAACCAAAAGAGAAAATGCTGGGAAATCTGGCAGCATCTGTAAGGAGAACAAAGAGCTGACGTTTCAAGTTTTACTGAAGCTTTGTCAAAGCTGATTTTCTCTTTTGGTTTCAGATTCCAGCATCTGCAGTAATTTGCTTTTATCCAAGTGTCTAGGCTGGTCTTTTGAGCAGGTTGTTAATGTTTATTGAGTTGACTGCACATCGTTAGCTTGAGTGGTGATGTTCCCCCAGAAGGGGAAAGGTTTGTGTCTCCTCCTGACAGGTAAAATCTATAACAGAGTCTCTGAGAAAGGATGAGCGTGTAGCGCTTTATACGTAAGAGACTCAAGGAATCTTAAGTGAGACTTAGATTAGAATTTGACCTTAGGACAAATCAACAATTGGGTGTTTTTATACAAACACAGACTATTGGAGCAACTGTCTGAACGCATGCTCTTTACTTTATGCCCCCAGTATATTTTTGCTTCTGTGCATAAACTACGTGATAATGTTGTTTTAAAGGGCAAAGTTCAGATTTCTCCAAACTTCTCCATCATGCACCAACAACTCGGATTTTGAAAGCCCCTGAAATTGAATGTGATGCCCCAAGGCAATTCATAGGAGTAAGTGACAGTGAGAACTGCAGACACTGGAGATTAGAGTCGAGAGTGCGGTGCTGGAAAAACACAGCAGATCAGGCAGCATCCGAGGAACAGGAGAATCGACCTCATCAGGCCTCATTCCTGATGAAGGATTTTTGCCTGAAACGTCGATTCTCCTGCTCCTCGGATGCTGCCTGACCTGCTTGCTTTTCCAGCACCACACTCGCGCCTTCATAAGAGTGCTGCAGAATGAGCTACAATCGACAGAGGGATTTAAAAAACAAAGATGAGAGTTTGGAATGGAAGCATGGTTTAACCAGGGGCTGGGAGTGGTCACCGGGTACTGGGGAGGTTGACGAAAAGAGGGGAAAAGAGGATCTGGCGTGAGTGTGGACATGGGTGGTGTAATTTCTATTGTCCTTGCCTGCGAAAGTTAGTCTTGAATTGAACACCTCAATAACCAGTTCAGAGTCCATCACATCGCTGTAGTGCCTGGAGTCACATCAAGCCAGGTCAGGAAAGGACTGCAGATTTCCTTCCCGCAAGGACATTAGTGAACCAGTTGGGATTTTGCAACAGGCAAAGGTCACCACAACAGACATGAACTCCCAATTCCATGATTTTGCAGCCACCTAGCCACGCTAAGGTTTCAAACTCACACCCCTGGAATATGAACCAGCGACATTACCAATTCACCGATGGAATTGATACTGCAAGTCATCGTGTTTGCTGCAGTAGATGGTGACCAGAGGTCCCATTCACATCTCAAAGGACTAAGAGGTCTGAGGGTGATTGTCATCCAGGGCGATCAGATCAGGCAAGTCCCCATTGATGGGCAGAGTGGACTTGATGGTCTGCTCCTATGTCTCAGAGTCAGATTTCACCTTCCAACCCTGAAGAACAGCCACACCACACTCGAAATGTTAACTCTGTTTCTCTCCCCCTCCGCCCTGCTGAGTTCCTCCAACATTCTGTGCAGTTGATCCCCTGTCCCATTTTGAGTCTGAGATCCACAGCACTGACGAGACAAAATCTGGAATCTGTTCATCCCAGCATCACACCACACACTGCCGATTGATACTCATGGCCTTCCACAGAGAGTCATACAGTGCGGAAACAGACCCTTCGGTCCAAATCACCCATGGCCAATCAGATATCCTAAATTAATCTAGTCCCATTTGCCAACATTTAGCTCATCTCCCTCTAAACCCTTCCTATTCATATACCCATCCAGATGCCTTTTAAATGTTGCAACTGTACCAGCCTCCACCACTTCCTTTGACAGTTCATTCCACAGATGAACCACTCTGCTGTGAAAACATTACCACTCAGGTCCCTTTTAAATCCTTTCCCTGTCACCTTAAAATTATGCTCTCAGGTTTTGGGCTCCCCTATCCTGGGGAAAAGACCTTGGCTATTCAGCCTATCCGTGACCCTCATGATTTTATAGACCTCTATAAGGTCACGCCTCAGCCTCCGACTCTCCAAGGAAAATAGCCCTAGCTTATCCAGCCTCTCCTTATAGCTCAAATCTTCCAGTCCCGACAACATCTTTATAAATCTTTTCTCCACCCTTTCCAGTGTAACAATATCCTTCCTGTAGCAAGGCAACCAGAACTGTACACAATAGAGTCATAGAGTTGTATACAGCACGGAAACAGACCCTTTGGCCTAACTCGTTGATGCCGACCAGATATCCTAAATTAATCTAGTCCCATTTGCCAGCATTTGGCCCATATCCATCTAAACTCTTCCTATTCATATACCCATCCAGATGCCTTTTAAATATTGTAATTGTACCAGCCTCCACCACTTCCTCTGGCAGCTCATTCCATGCAAGCACCACCCTCTGCGTGAAAACATTGCCCCTTATGTCCCTTTTAAATCTTTCCCCTCTCACCTCAAACCTATGCCCACTAGTATTGGACTCCCTAACCATGACTATTCCCCTATCCATGCCCTTCATGATTTTATAAACCTCTATAAGGTCACTCCTCAGCCTCCGATGCTCAGGGAAAATAGCCCCAGCGTATTCAGCCTCTCCCTGTAGCTCAAACTCTTCAACCCTGGCAACATCCTTGTAAATCTTTTTCTGCACCCTCTCAAGTTTAATAATATTTTTCCTATGGCAGGGAGACCAGAATTGAATGCAGTATTCTAAAAGTGGCCTAACCAATGTCCTGTACAGCCACAACATGACCTCCCAACTCCTGCACTGACCAGTAAAGGCAAGCCTACCAAAAGCCTTCTTCACTACCCTGGCTACCTGGGACTCAACTACCAAAGAACTATGAAACTGCACTCCAAGGTCTCTTGGTTCAGCAACAATCCCCAGGCCCTTACCATTAAGCATATAAGCCCTATCCTGATTTGCCTTTCCAAAATGCAACACCTCGCACTTACCTAAATGAAACTCCACCCGACATTCCTCATGGCACTTGTCTTTTGTGAGATTTGATTGTAACCTGCACACGCAGCATGAAGACCCATATGGTGCAGTGGTAATGTCCTTGGAAACCTGGGATCTGGTCCCACTGGTCCCTGAGCTGTGACATGTAAGGGAACGGAGGTAAATGGGGAAGAGGCAGGGTGATCAGATCAGACTCAAATCATTGAACAGCAGGGCAGACTCAATGGGCTGAATGGCCCACATTAGTTCCAGATTGTTCACCACGTGAGTTAGCAGCCACGGAGAAGGAGGAGGAGACAACAGCACCAAAACAAAGATAGTGGCGCACATAAAACTGAACAAATCTGTGTTGTGAGGTGCCAGAGCATCTTCTAGGCCTTAGCTTTCCGTCCTGTCGTGTCTCCCCTCTCTGTCAGTGGCTCATTCACACTGAACTGTTCCTTTGGCAGAGTATTAGGGAAAGAGATTCCTCTTTTCAGAAACAGGACGTCAAATATTCATTCCTGTTTGCAGCAGTGTCCTCCGTTTTCCTGCTAGGCCTCATTGTTGCTTTCTTTGAGCTACATTCTGGTATCAAAACAGACCAAAGGTAAGTCAAGTCTCACTTGACTGGCCCAGAGCCAAATATTTTGCACATTGTTTTATCTCAGGGATCGGGGAACTCTGCCCACGAACTGAGGGCATGAATCTCACACTTCATTCAGGCTAAAGAGTAAGGCTACATCTAACTGTTAAACCAAGAGCAAAGCTTCCTCCACACTGTCCCCCATCAAACACTCCCCAAGACAGGGATAGTGTAGGGTTAGATAAAAATTAAAGTGCCCTCTACACTGTCCTCATGGTCAGAGGGTCAGTGCTGAGGGAGCATCACACTGTCAAAGAGTCTGTCCTGAGGAAGTGCAGTACGGTTGGAGTCAGTACTAAGGGAGCACTACACTGTCAGAGGGTCAGTGCTGAGGGAGTGCTGCACTGTTGGAGTCAGTACTAAGGGAGCGCTACACTGTCAGAGGGTCATGCTGAGGGAGTGCTGCACTGTTGGAGTCAGTACTAAGGGAGCACAACACTGTCAGAGGGTCAGTGCTGCACTGTTGGAGTCAGTACTACGGGAGCGTTACACTGTCAGAGGGTCAGTGCTAAGGGAGCACTGTCCTGTAGAAAGGTCAGTGCTGAAGGAGTGCTGCAATGTTAGAGGGTCAGTGCTGAGGGAGTGCCACACAGTTGGAGCATCAGTGCTGAGGTATTGCTGTACTGTCAGTGGGTCAGTGCTGAGGGAGTGCTGCACTGTCAGATTCAGTGCTGAAGGATCACTGCACTGTCAGTGGGTCAATGCTGAGGGAGTGGGCAGCGTCAGAGAGTCAGTGCTGAGCAAGTGGGCACTGTTGGAGGGTCATTGCTGAGGAAGTGAGCAGGGTCACAGGGGCTATCTTTCAGAGGGGACATTAAACTGGGGCATCTGTCTCACCTTTTGAATGACAGTACAATATCCTGCGGCAGATTTTGGATGTGTACAATTGTCCTGGGATTGCACCAATCTGTTCCCTCATGTACAATGTAAGCAGTCAATCTGGACATAATATTCAGCTGCTTCATCAATGACCTTGCCTCCATCATAAGGTCAAAAGTGAGGATTTTTGCTGATGATTGCACAACGTTCAGCACCATTCGCAATTCCTCAGATACTGAAGCAGTCCAATGCAGTTGACTTGACTAGTCCACCATCAGCACCCAACTTGAAGTATTCACTCTCTCCTCAGACAGCACCTTCCAAACCCATGACCACTTCCGTCTGGAAGGACAAGTGCAGCATATACATGGGAACACCACCCCCTGCAAGTTACCCTCTGAGCCCCTCACCATCCTGACTCAGAAATATATCAGCCGTTCTTTCAGTGTCGCTGGGTCAGAATCCTGGAACTAACGGCGCTGTGCGGATGTCCCTACAGCATACGGGATTACAGCGGGTCAAGAAGGCAGCTACCCCTAGTTTCTCCAGGGGCGATGAGGAATGAAGGAACAATTTCGTGTTTGCGGGGTCTTTCCATAGGCATCCCACTTTCCTGAAATAGCCACAGTGACTACACTTCGATAGAGTACTATTCCTGGGGGAGAAACAGGGGACTGAGTCGGATGATCGTATTGAATGGCGGAGCAGGCCAGAGGGGCCGAAGGCCCTACTCCTGTTGCTATTTTCCACGTTTCTATTGTGCTCCATGTCTTTAACACTAAAGCCTCATTGTCATAAGCTTCGCCTGCAGGAGGTCTTCAAGTCAAGACTCTAGGCCCAGCTGCTTAGAATCTGGGGGCAGTTCTTCACCTGATCATCAGATGGGTACTGAAAATGTGTTGCTGGAAAAGCGCAGCAGGTCAGGCAGCATCCAGGGAACAGGAGAATCGACGTTTCGGGCATAAGACCTTCTTCAGGAATAAGCCATTCCTGAAGAAGGGCTTATGCCAGAAACGTCGATTCTCCTGTTCCCTGGATGCTGCCTGACCTGCTGCGCTTTTCCAGCAACATATTTTCAGCTCTGATCTCCAGTATCTGCAGACCTCACTTTCCCATCAGATGAGTACGTACTGTTTTTGGAAACACCCCCCCAACCAACTCAATTTCCCTCTCCCCACCCCTCCAGAGGCTCAGACTGAGCCCCAGAGGACAGGAGTTGGGGGTTCTGATGCATGTAGAGGGCCTGATGAAGATAAACTTGTTCTTCGCGAAACCAAGATTGAGATTGGGGCAGGGGGAGGTTCTTGAGAGAGTCGATGAACATTGGTGGGGGGGGGGGTGTAGGGGGGTAACAGTAGGCCATTCAGCCTGTCAACAAGATCCTGGCCGATCCTGGTGGCGTTCCTTAGGGATTGGTGCTGTGCCTGTTGTTGTTTGTCGTCTATATAAATGATTTGGATGAGTACAGAGAAGGCTTGGTTACTAAGTTTTGTGGATGGTGCCAAATCTGGTGGACAGTGCAGAAGGTTATCTAAGATTACAAAGAGATCTTGGTCAACTGGGGAGTGGCAGATGGAGTTTAATTTGGATAAGTGTCAGGTATTGCATTTTGGTAAAACAGACGAGGGCAGGACTTATACATTAAAAGTAGGGTCTTGGGTAGTGTTGTAGAATAAACAGAGATCTAGGGGTTCAGGTAGACAATCCTTTGAGGTCTGCGCCACAGGTAGACATCATCAGAGTGTACACTGAAATCAGTCTCTCTGAGCTAGGCAGGGAACTAAGTCAACAGAACTTAGAATCATAGAATCACTATAGTGGGGAAACAGGCCCTTTGGCCCAACAAGTCCACACCGTCCCTCCAAAAGAGTAACCCACCCAGACCCATTCCCCTACCTATTATTCTATATTTACTCCGACTAACCTAAAGATCCCTGAATACTACAGGCAATTGCCCATGGCCAGTCCACCCTAACCTGCATGTCTTTGGACTGTGAGAGGAAACAGGAGCTCCCGGAGCAAACCCATGCAGACACAGAGAGAATGTGCAAAATCCACACAATCGAACAAGGCTGGAAACAAACCCAGGTCCCTAGCGCTGTGAGGTAGCAGTGCTAACCATTGAGCCACCGTGTCTTACTGAGTCTCAGAGGGTGAACTCCCAGAGTCTCAAGGTGGATCTGCAGTGAACTGAGCTGCCCCAGTGGGAAGACACATTACCCAGCAAGGATCCACAGGCAGGATCAAGATCTATGACTCTATGACTCTATTTCCCTGGGACCGGTCACCTCCCTTACAGTTGCTCCCAGTCGCTCCACAGCAGAGGATGGGCCTTTACTTTCTCTTGCAGCATTGTTGTCATGGTTATGATGCAGACAGCAGGATCCTACAGGGAATCAGGCAGCACAGTCACGGCCTATCATCTTTTAGCGGGACGTTACCTGTGGGGTACATGTGGGCTCCAGGATAGTAGGGAGAACTGGCCACCCTGCCTTGGTAAACCACACACATCCCCACACCACACCCTCACACCACACCCCACCACATACCCCTACACCACACCACACCACAGCCACCCACACCACACCACACCCCCAC
>NC_057757.1:4037497-4047876 GCF_004010195.1 Chiloscyllium plagiosum
CACCCCTGCACACCTCATTCATAAACACTCATACACACATACACCCACACACACTCTTGCACACACATCCGCAAACACACATTCACTCATACTCACACTCTCACATTCACACACACATCTACATGCAACCTTATATTCTCACTCATACACACACTCACTCACACACATCCTCATTCACACACACAATCCACACAAACACACACACATACATACATACACAAGTACATACAAACACAGACAGACAGACACACACACACAGACAGACAGCAATCCCATTTTCTGAAATTATTCAATAATCTCTTGATATCTTCAATGTTCAGATATCCATTGACATCTGTCTTGAATCTGGACATAGTTGAGAGTGCGATGCTGGAAAAGCACAGCAGGTCAGGCAGCATCCAAGGAGCAGGAGAATAGACATTTTGGGCCGGAGTATTTTACCGGCCTACCATCCTGATGAAGGGCTCTGGCCCAAAATGTCGATTTTCCTGCTCCTCGGTTGCTGCCTGATCTGCTGTGCTTTTCCAGCATCACACTCTCAACTCTGACCTCCAGCATCTGAAGACCTCACTGGACCGTGACTGTCCCTCCAGAGTAGAGAATTCCAAGGATTCACCCACCCTCACCACCTCTCAGAGAGGAAATTCCTCTTCATCTCAATCCCAAATGGCTTGCCATTTATCCTGAGGATGTGTCCCCTGGCTGGAGACTGCTCCACAGGGTCAAGAAGGATATTCCATTTCTATTATTTGGCAATGTATTGAATTGAATTTATTGTCACGTGTACCGAGGCACAGTGAAAAGCTCTGTCTTGTGAGCAATCCAGGTAGATCACAGAGTTAAGTAACATAGATAAGTAAATAATAGGTAAACAGTGGCGAAAACAAAAACACAGGTACAGGCGAATGTTAAGGGTTTGTGAGTCCATTCAGTATTCTAACAACAGCAGGGTAGAAACTGTTTTGAAAATGTCTGGTGCGTGTGTTTAGGCTTCTGTACCTTCTCCCCGATGGTAGAGGTTGTAGAAAACCATTGCCAGGGTGGGATGGATCTTTGAGAATGCTGGCGGCCTTTCCTTGACAGCGGGCCTGGGAGATGGATTCTACAGATGGGAGGTTTGGCCTTTGTGATTGTCCGGGCTGAGTTCACCGCGCTCTGTATCCGTCTGCGATCTTGAATGGTACAGTTGCCATACCAGGTAGTGATACATCCAGCCAGAATGCTCTCGATGGTGCACCCATAAAAGTTGGCAAGGGTTTTCGCCTTCTTGCCAAATTTCCTCAGCTGCTTGAGGAAGAAGAGACGTTGGGCCTTTGTAACCAGTGCGGCCACATGAAGAGTCCAAGAAAGCTTGCTGTGGATGACCAAACCCAGGAGCTTGACACTCTCCACTCGTTCCACCTCTGCACTGTTAATGTGTAGGGGGGGCATGAGTAACATCCCGCCGAAAGTCAATAACGAGTTCCTTGGTTTTGCCGGCATTGAGAGCTAGGTTATTCTCAGTGCACCATTTTTCCAGGTCTGTAGTCTGTTTCATCACCATCTGAGATTCGAACAACTATGGTGATGTCATCAGCAAACATGTGAGTGGCATTAGTCTGGTATTTGGCGATGCAGTCATGGGTATACAGTGAGTACAGTAAGGGGCTGAGTATGTACCTCTGTGGGGGGGGAGGGGGGAGGGGGGCTCCAGTGTTGAGTATTAGTGACGATGAAATATTGTCTCTAATCTTCATTGATTGTGGCCTGTGGGTCAGGAAACTGAGAATCCAGTTGCAGAGAATGGGGCTTAGTCCGAGATCACTAAGTTTCGTCATCAGTCTCAAGGGGATAATAGTGTTGACAGCTGAACTGTTGTCAATGAGTAGGATTCTTAAGTAGTTATTTTTGATGTCAAGATGTTCTAGGGAGGAGTGAAGGGCAAGTGATAAGTCATCTGACATGGGTCTGTTGGTCCGATAGGCAGATTGGAGTAGGACAAGAGTAATGGGGAGGCTGGAGTTGATTAATGCCATGACCAGCCTTTCCAAGCACCTCATGACCACCAAGGTTAGGGCTGCTGGACGGTAATCATTGAGACATGCTGCATGAACCGCCTTAGGCACAGGGATGATGTTGGCTCTCCTGAAACAGGCAGGGACAGTGGCCTGCTGCAGGGAGAGGTTGAAGATGTCCGAGAAGACCTCTGCCAGTTGATCTACGCATGCTCTGGGTGCACGGCCTGGTACTCCGTCTGGTCCCATCGCTTCCCTTGGATTCACATGAAGGAAAACTGATCTGACCTCTGATGCAGTGACTGTTAGGATTGGTATGTCAGTAACTAGCAGGGAGGGGGTCACAATTTCAAGAGAGCTAGGACTGAGATGAGGAGAAGCGTTCTTCACTCAGAAAGTTGTTAGGAGTTGGTTTGTGTTACCTGGGAGATTGATGAAAGGGGATTCCACAGGAAGTTTCAAAAGCTATATAATTAAAAGTGATGGAGTTAGAAGGCGATGGAGGTTGGGCTGAAGAATGGGACCAGCTGGATAACTCTTTCGAGAGCCAGTACAGACACAATGGGCTGAATAGACTCCTTGTGTACTGTAACATTTGATGAGTTCAAATTTCACCACCTACAGGATTTATAGAAACACAGAAAATAGTTGCATGAGTAGGCCATTCGGCTCTTTGACCCTGCCCCACCATTCAATATGATCACAGCTGATCATGCAATCTCAATATCCCATTCCCACCCTCTCTCCATTACCCTTTGATCCCTTTAGCTGCAAGAGCTACTTCCAGCTCCCTCTTGAATATATCGAATGAACTGGCCCCAAAAGCCTCCTGTGGGAGAGAATTCCACAGGTTCCCAACTCTCCGAGTGAAGAAATTCTTCCTCATCTCAGTCCTGAATGGCTTAACCCCTTATTCTTAGACCGTGACCCCAAGTTCTGGACTTCCCCCAACATCGGGAACATTCTTCCTACATCTAGTCTGCATCAGGATTTTATATCTTTCTACGAGATCCTCCCCTCATCCTTCTAAATTCCAGTGAGCACAAGCCCAGTCGATCCAGTCTTTCCTCATACATCAGTCCTGCCATCCCGGGAATCAGTCTGGAGAACCTTCACGGGAATCCCTCAATAGCAAGAATGTTCTTCCTTAGACTACGAGACCAAAACTGGTCTCAATACTTCAGGTGTGGCCTCACCAAGGCCCTGTATAACTGCAGCAAGACATCCTCACTCCTAAACTCAAATCCTCTCACTATGAAGGCGAGCACACCAATAGCTTTCCTCATTGCCTGCTGTCCCTGCATGCCAGCCGACTGCTCTACCATGACTCCCAGGTCTCGTTGCACTTCACCTTTTCCTAAACTGCCACCATCCAGATGAGAATGAATTCAGATTCAAGACCTTGGGTCTCCAGAACATTGTTTATTAGTATTATTCATTCCTGATGAAGGGCTTTTGCCCGAAATGTTGATTTTGCTGCTCCTCGGATGCTGCCTGAACTGCTGTGCTCTTCCAGCACCACTAATTCAAAATTGTTTATTAGTAATCAAACGATAGGACCATTAGGTAGTGCCTCACTTTGCAAGTTCTTTCTTCCTGACGAGGCATCGGTGGTCGAGTCCTTGATATTTTCGAAGCCAACTTGGAGAGATTTACGATAAGCAATGGGGTGGGGGGTGGGAAAGGTTAATCGGCGATGGGGGGGAGGTAGGGAAAATGCAACTGAATGAGTCCCCCACCACCAAAATCACCGTGACCTTTCAAATAAAAATTCCTTTTTAAACACGAATCGCCTCCAGTAGAACACACCCATGTAGTCAATCAGATATTTATATGCAGTTACAGACAATGCAGACCATCAAGAGTGAGGGGAAGGCAGGCAGGGAGGGAAGGGTTAAATCAATTTGGAGTTGGAGGGGGGAAATAAAGCGCTGTTTTCCCTGTGGTGCCCACCTCTCTAAAGACGCTGAGAGGGTTAATGGACACTGTGTGCTCCCTCTCCAAGGACAACTGAGCTTGAACCTAACCGTGGAAGAGGGTCAGTTAGTCTGGACCGGTGTACAACCAGACTGGCCAGATCCAGGAGCAGATCCACATGGATGTCCTCCAATCAGCCCACACCCATCCCACTCCACACCAAAGGTCAGGAGTGTAGGGCTGGATTGCAACCAAAAACACAACAGAAGATTTTTAAAAAATAACTGAAAAGAAGGGGTGGAATCTGTCACGAAGCTGGTTTCTTCTTTATAAAAGCTCTTCCTTTTCTCAAGGATGCTACATCCTTGGTTTTTCTTCAGAGGGGTAATAAACCGCTCTTGGTTCCAATCAGTCTGGTCTGTTACAGAGATTAAAGGGTATTGAGAGGCCTTTTTGTTTATATGTAAACAGATGAGACTTCAGGCCAAAGTGGTCATGTTTTAGAAGTGACCTGTATAATGAAAGGGGAGTGGTTAGCTCTCGAGCCGAACAGTGAGTTGAGAGTGTGGTGCTGGAAAAGCACAGCAGACCTGGCAGCATCTGAGGAGAAGGAAAATCAACGTTTCAGGCAAAAGCCTTTCAGTTCAGAACTAGTTGGGGGTTCAAAAGTGAGCTGTGTGGAAACAAAATATGTCTCTCTCTCTCTCTCTCTGCCCTTCTAACTTCAACCTGTAAGCATCTGTTCAATTTGTTTAACTGTATTTCAAGAGGGTTTGCTTATTAGGACTATTGTGTATATTCGGAACAGCATAGTTAAGTCTAGTTTGGATAGACTGAGTTCTGTAGAGGTTCTTTATTCTGTTCTTTGCGTTTCATTGTGTAATCTTGTGAATAAATTTTTGTCTGTTTTAAAACCTGACAGTCAACCTAGCTAACTTACTCCGGGTAATTTTCACTGTACACTTACTGAAACAAATTGAAAAGTTATGGTCTGGCCTGCCTGCTTAAGAATGTTCTGAGTGGTGAGGCCTAGTCCATAACAAATCACTCAAAATCAACAAACACACAGTCCACAGCGGCCATTAAGGAGTTGGACTTGGAGTCTGTGAAGCACTGCAATTTGTGGTTATATGGGAGCACTGCATTCAACACACTCCACATAGACAGCCCTCCACTGGGGAAGTCAAACTCTTGCTGAATGATAGGCCCAACCCATCTTTAGCTGCTTCATCAATGGCCTTCCCTCCACCAAAAGGTCAGAAATGAGGATGTTCGCCAATGATTGCACAATGTTCAGCACCATTCGCACGGTGCTTACATACTGAAGCAGTCCGTGCCCAAATGCATCAAGATCTGGACAATATCCAGGCTTGGGCAGGCAAGTGGCAAGTAACATTCATGCCACACAAATGCCAGGCTATGACATTCACCAATAAGAGACAATCTAACCACTGTCCCTTCAATGACGTTACCATTACTGAATTCCCTCTCTATCAACATTCTAGGTGTTACCATTGACCAGAAACTCCACTGGACTCACTATATAAACACTGTGGCTACAAGATAGGTCAGAGGGTGGGAACACTGCACCTCCTGACTCGACAAGGTCTGTCCGCCATCTACAAGGCACAAGTCAGGAGTGTGAGGGAATACTGCCTATTTGCCCTGGATGGGGGCAGCACCAACAGCACTCAAGAAGCTCAATATCATCCAGGGACAAAGCAGCCCCTGCCTAAGTGGCACCACATCCGCAAACATCCACTCCCTTCACCACCAACACTCAGTAGCAGCAATGTGTACCATCTACAGGATGCACTGCAGCAAATCATCAAAGATCCTTAGACAGCACCTTCCACACCCATGACCACTTCCATCAAGAAGGACAAGGGCAGCAGATACATGGGAATGCCACCTCCCTGCATGTTCCGCTCCGAGCCCTTCACCATCCCGACTTGGAAATATATCGGTTGTTCCTTCAGTGTCGCTGGGCCCCTAACTCCCTCCCTAATGACACTGTGTGGGTGTCCCTGCTACATGGACTGCAGTGGCTCCAGAAGGCAGCTCATCCCCACCTTCCCAAGAGGACAACTAGGGACAGGCATTAAATACTGGGCCCAGCCAGCAACGCTCATGATCCCATGTGTGAATAATGTTTTAAAAAGGAGCAGGCCCAAGGCCATGATTAGCCTACTCTGGCCCTGAGTGTGGCTCAGTGGTTAGTACTGCTGCCTCATAGCACCAGGGACCTGGGTTCAATTCCAGCCTCGGGCGACCATCTGCATGGAGTTTGCACATTCTCCCCGTGTCTGCGTGGGTTTCCTCCGGGTGCTCCGGTTTCCTCCCACAGTCCGCTGACGAGCAGGTTAGGGTGGGCTGGGCCTTGCTAAGTTGGCCCTGCAGTGTGCAGGCGAGGTGGATTAGCCACCGGAAATGCAGGGGTTACAGGAGGTGGGCAGCTCTTCAGAGGGTCGGTGTGGACTCGATGGGCTGAACGGCCTGTTTGCACAATGTCAGGATTCTGCGAGCTTTCTGCTTAAATGTTGTGTCTTCTGAGCGGCGAGTCCATGTTTAATAAAACAAAGAAGGCAAATTTTGCACACAATATTTCAAGCACAGTCTTACCAAGATTCGACAATTGCCCCCAGAACATTGACCAGGATCCCTGAATGTTTGATTTGATTTCTTTATTATCACATGTAAAATAGGGTGAAAAGTGTTGTATAGCATCGCCACTCTTCAGCGCCATCTTAAAACACAGAAAAATAAAACTGAAACGCAGGGTATAAAAGGCAAAAGAATAAAGAAATAAAGTGTCTGATTTTACAGTCCTTCTGGGTTAAGACCCCTATCAGGGGCCTGGTTACCAGGTAACGGGTGCCCATCGTGGCAAAATTCGCCAGTCTTCGCCGCCAACCTGCCTCCACCGATGCCCTCGCCACTTTAAGCCCACCCCAATGCTGCCGGGTACCGAACTGAACCAAACCCAACTCCGCCACCCACCCTGAGTCTGCTTCATGCCCACCTCACCAATTCAGGCCTCTGCCAATGTCGCCTGGTCTCAAAAACAATGAAACAGAGTACAACACAGGAACAGGTCCTTCGGCCTTCTGAGCCAGTGCCAATTATTGTGCTCTAACTAGAAAAACCTTCTGCCCACGTTTGGCTTGTATCCCTCTAATCCCTCGCTCTGCATTTAACCATCCAGATGCCTCTTCCAATGTTGCCAACGTACCTGCGTCCACCACCCTCCTCTGGCAATACGTTCCAGGCTCCTACCACTCTCTGCGTTGAAAAATGACCCTCGCACATCTCCCTTAAACTCTCCAGCTCTCACCTTGAACCTGTGTGCCCCCTTATAATTGAAATTTCAACCCCGGGAACAGTCCCTAACTACTGGCCGCAAACTTAACCCTGTCACCAAGAGACAACTCTAGGACCGCCTCATCAAACTTAGCTCTCGCAGGTGAAAGGAACAACTCTTACACAACAAATTAATGATTTGGAGATGCCGGTGTTGGACTGGGGTGGACAAAGTTAAAAATCACACAACACCAGGTTATAGTCCAACAGGTTTAATTGGAAGCACACTAGCTTTCGGAGCGACAATCACCTGATGGAGGAGCGTCGCTCCGAGAGCTAGTGTGCTTCCAATTAAACCTGTTGGACTATAACCTGGTGTTGTGTGATTTTTAACTTTGAACAACAAATTAAGTTAACGTTTGGCCAAACTGGGCTGACGATCTGACAAACACCTATACTACCCGCTCTGGTGAACTTGATTGGGCCGTTGCATTCAATTCTCTGAATTCCATCAAGGGCGCTTCTGTGTAGGAACGTCTACTCCAATTCGACGCCAGTCTCTCCCTGCAACTGTGTCCGAACTGCAACGTCAGAAAGATAAGAGTTGACTGAGCCTCTGTCTTCAACGATTCAAGGACAGCTCAGTCAGAACGAATTGTTCAAGGAAGGTCGCAACTGTTTCTGTGAAAATATTCCCAAGCTGATAAATCAGCCGACCTGACATACACCCTTTGGTATATAAGAGAGAGTTTTCAATAGACTGTTGGAGGTGCTGCTTTATAGAGGAACAAAGAGGCTGTTTTGTGTTCAGTTTGACAGCTGAATGGAGATTGTAAGGAGAGTGGAAAAATTCTAAAGAGCTCTTAATGATTCAGTGAATCAGCAAAACTATAGTGAATGGGACTTGACTGTAGCAACTGAGCTCAAACAAGAGGATAGATTGGGATGCTTCCTGAAAATTTAATTCAACGTACATCTGAAGAGAATTGAGTTTTCAGGTCTAATGATCATTAAAATGTCACAAAATGATCCAAAAAACATAGGAGTCTTACCAGACTCGAGATGTTAACTGTGTTTTTCTCTCTCTGCACACGCGCAGTTTCTCCAGCAATATCTGCCTTAGCTTTCTGACACCCTCAGTATTTCGCTTTTAATCCAAACGTCTAACGGAAGAGGAAGGGAATCAGTTACAAGGTTTTGGGACGCCATTGCTTCGTCACTAGATGATTAAGTCAGAGAGACCCAGGTAAAGTCCCAGGTGCATTCTGTACATAGTAAGCAGGCCAAATCCAACATGGTCAATTACCATCCCATCAGTGTGCTCTCAATTGTCATTAAAGTGATGGAGGCAACATCAACAGTGCCAACAGACACTGTTCTGATTGCCCCCTGTTACAGGAAGGATATTATTAAACTGAAGAGGGTCCAGAAAAGATTTAGATTAGATTAGATTAGGTTAGATTAGATTAGATTCCCTACAGTGTGGAAACAAGCCCTTCGGCCCAACAAGTCCACACCGACCCTCTGAAGAGTAACCCACCCAGACCCATTTCCCTCTGACTTATGCACCTAACACCGTGGGCAATTTAGCATGGCCAATTGCACACCTTTGGACTGTGGGAGGAAACCCACGCAGACACAGGGAGAATGTGCAAACTCCACGCAGACAGTCACCCAAGGGTGTTTCCGGAACTTGAGGTTTTGAGTTGTGCGGATAGGCTGGGACTTTTTTCACTGGAGCATAGGAGGTTGAGGGGTGACCTTTTAGAGGTTTATAAGGTGAATAGACAAGGTCTTTTCGCTGGGGAGTGGGAGTCCAAAGCTAGAGGGCATAAGTTTAAGGTGAGAGGGGAAAGATTTAAAAGGGACCGAAGGGGCAACTTTTTCACACAGAGGGCGGTGCGTGTATGGAATGAGCTGCCAGAGGAAGTGGTAGAGGCTGCTACAATCACAGCTAAAAGGCATCTGGATGGGTATATGAATAGGAAGGGTTTAGAGGGATATGGGCCACATACTGGCAAATGGGACTAGTTTAGTTTGGGGAACTTGGTGAGCATGTTCGAGTTGGATAGAAATCTTTCTGCTCCCACCTTAAAAATAGTCTTGAAATCCCCCCCACCCCAGGGAAAAGACACACGCCATTAACCTTTTCTATAAATTTCATGATTTTATGAATCTCTATAAGGTAACTCCTTAACATTCCAGTGAATTGGTTCTGGTCTACCCAGTTTCTCCTTCTAACTTAAACCCTCCATTCCTGGCAACATCCCGGGAAATCCTTTCTGAACCCTCTCCAGCTTAATAATATCCTTCCTATAACTGTGTGACCAGAACTGGAGAGGGCACTGCAGCAGGGCAGCATGGTGGCTCAGTGGTTAGCACTGCTGCCTCACAGTGCCAGGGATCTGGGTTCAATTCCAGGCTTGATGACTGTCTGTGTGGAGTTTGCCTGTGTCTCCTCCCACAATTCAAAGATATGCAGGTTAGGGTGAATTGGCCATGCTAAATTCCCCACGGAGTTCAGGGATGTGTGGGTTAGGTGCATTAGTCAGGGGTAAATGTAGGATGATAGGGTAGAGGAATGGGTCTGATGGGTACTCTTCGAAGGATTGGTGTGGACTTGTTGGGTCAGAGGGCTATTTCCCCACTGTAGGGATTCTGTGATTGTCTCAGGCCTCACTGGCAGCCTGTAGAACTTCAACATAACATCCCAACCTTATAACTTCTTGATTCTTAGTTGTAAAAATATACACTGACCGCACCCTCACTGTTGGGTTGCCAGGTTCAAATCCCACTCGAGATCCTGAGAACCACAAATCTCAGGGGATATCCTGGTGTGTGTGGGAATGATGTTAGGAGAACCGTCTTGCAAAGAGGTATTGAACTGAGGTCCCAGTTTCCTGATCCAAGGCAATACTTCAATGAAGAACAGTGGGGGAGTTCTCCCTCCCCCGATATCTTGGGTCAATATTTACCCCTCGATTACCTCTCCAATCGCCACCAGGGCAGAACCCCACTGGTCCTCACCTACCACCCCACCAACCTCCATATACATCGTATCATCTGTTGTCATTTCCGCCACCTCCAAACGGACCCCACCACCAGGAATATATTTCCCTCCCCTCCCCTATCAGCGTTCCGAAAAGACCACTCCCTCTGTGACTCCCT
>NC_057757.1:4048196-4066509 GCF_004010195.1 Chiloscyllium plagiosum
TCGCATTTCCAACGCCCCTCCCCCAAGTCCCTCCTCCCTACCTTTTATCTTAGCCTGTTTGGCACACTTTCCTCATTCCTGAAGAAGGGCTCATGCCTGAAATGTCGATTCTCCTGCTCCTTGGATGCTGCCTGACCTTCTGTGCTTTTCCAGCAACACATTTTCAACCCTTGATTATCATCCCAAGAATAGCTGACCTGGTCACTATCACACTGCTTTGGATGTGGAATTGGCTTGACTGTAGGGGAGAGAGGGTGGTGTTGAAAGGTTATTCTGGAGGCCTGTGATCAGCAGTGGCTGAGTCTATTCCAGATGAGATTCCCTACAGTGTGGAAACAGGCCCTTCAGCCCAACAAGTCCACACCGACCCTCCGAAGAGTAACCCACCCAGTCCCATTTCCCTCTGACTAATGCATCTACATTATGGGCAATTTAACATGGCCAATTCACCCGACCTGCACATCTTTGGAGTGTGGGAGGAAACCGGAGCACCTGGAGGAAACCCACGCAGACACGGGGAGTATGTGCACACTCCACACAGACAGTCACCTGAGGCAGGGATCGAACCTGGGTCCCTGGTGCTGTGAAGCAGCAGTGCTAACCATTGAGCCACCGTGCCGCCCTCATCAGTTATTTGAACGATTTAGGTGAGAGTATAGGAGGCGTGGTTAGTAGGTTTGCAGATGACACCAAAATTAATGGCAGTGTGGACAGTGAAAAGATTATCTCAAGAGTACAAAATCCTTGATCAATTGGGCCTGTGAGCCAAGGAGTGACAGATGGAGTTTAATTTGGATAAATATGAGATGTTGAATTTTGGTGAGGCAAACCAGGGTATGACTTACACAGTTAATGATAGGACCCTGGGCAGTGTGGTCCAATAGAACAACCAGGGGCTGCAGGTACATAGTTTCTTGAAAGTGACATCCCAAGACGACAGGGTGGTGAAGAAGGCATTTGGCATGCTTGCTTTTATTGGTCAGAGCACTGAATATAGGAGTTAGGACATCATGTTGCAGCTGTACAGGATGTTGGTAAGGCCACATTTGGAGTACTGCTTAGAATTCTGGTCACCCTCCCAGAGGAAGGATGTTATTAAACTAGAAAGGGTTCAGAAACGATTTGCAAGGATGTTATCGGGTTTGGAGCATTTGAGTTATAAGGAAAAGCTGAATAGGCTGGGGCTACTCTCGCTGGAGATTCGGAGGCTGAGGGGTGTCCTTACAGACATTCATGTAATCACGAGAGGCGTAGATAGTCCAAAATTAGAGGCAATTGGTTTAAGGTGAGAGGGGAAAGATTTAAAAAGGGACCCGAGGGGCAACGTCTTCACACAGAGGGTGGTGCATGCATGGAATGAGCTGCCAGAGAAAGTGGTTACAACATTTCAGAGGGATTGGACAGGTGCATGGATAGAAAAGGGATATGGGCCATTTGCAGGCAAACAGGACTAGTTTAGTTCAGGAAACCAGGTTGACTTAGACTAGTAGGGCCGAATGGCCTCTTTCTGTGCTGTACACCTTCTATGACTCAATGCTTCTGTGCGATCTTGCCGCAAGCAAATTGACTGCCGCATGACTACAGTCCCGCAAGGCGACTTTGAGGTGTCTGGCGGTTGGGTGAGGTGCTACGTAAATGCAACTACTTCTTCTTTGCTCGGAATGCACTCTCTCCAATTGCAGGATGGGAAATGCAGGAATGAAAGAGCAAGAGGATGACTCTAGAGACTGTCCCCCTGGAGAGTGGGGAAGGAGGTGAGGAGAGGAGGGGACGCAAGACGCTATCCCCAATGATTGGCGCTGGTTGATGGGCAGCTAGGCCTGAGCCTAACTCTAGAGCAGTAGCTCACCTACCTCGTTCCTGTCAGCCTGCTCACCCTGAGGACAACGTCACACATTGCGACTGCATCTCTGGCCATATCAAAGTTGCCGCTCAGTTGAGGAGTTGGAAAGTGTCACCTTCCAGCCGAGCGCGGAAACCAATTTTGCTTCGGTTGACACAAAATATCTTTGTGGCTGCGGACTTTAGGAACAGCCACGGAACCCCTCCCTAGCCTTTTGAGAGTATGTACCCCTCGCTGACATCAAAATAGAACATTGCTGTTGGTCAGATGCCTCGACGGTGTGCAAATTTCCGACATGACGTTACACTCTAAAAGGATCTTCATTGGGGGCGCTCTCCGACGTTCATAAGGGTTGCTACATAAATGCAGGACTTCCTTTCGAAATCGTTTTGAAGCGGCGAGGGAATGCGGGATTCGTGAGGATGATTCCCGGGATGGAGGGATTGCCTTACGAGCAAAGGTTAAACAGGTCGGGACCCTACTCCCTGGAATTGAGAAGACTGAGAAGGGGATCCGACTGGGACATATCAGATTCTTAAGGGAGAGATCCGAGAGGATGATTCCCCCTTCATGGGAGAGTCTAGGACAGAGGTGGGGAACCTTTTCCTGTTGGAAGGCCGCATTATGTTAGTTGTAATCTAATAAGGCCGCATCCAAGAAATTTCAATTATATAAATGTTGATACGGTTAGACTGTGTAACTATTCTCAAATTTCACTTCAAATGGAAAGCCACGTGCCCTGTTGTCATAAGTTGATAAACACTGGCGTACTGGATACCCATAGCCTCTCGCCAACCAGCCTCGGGCAATAGTGGCGCCAGTCAGGCAGGGAAGATAACGTACATTCTAGAGTCGCATTATAACTAAATCATGAGCATAGCAGGTATCGAAATAGCCCTTATGACAGACCGATTTTTTAATTGTGGTGGTCAGTCTGTGAGGATTATTTCGTTGAATTTTCTTTTACTCTCTGGCATTTTAAATACATTCGTTTTAAGATTAAAATAAAAGTAATAAAGGACGAGAAAAACGTATTAATAAAAATAAAAGATTTGTTCTGCAAAATTTGGATTCATTCAAAAGACCACACACAATGGCCTTAAGGCTGGAGGTTCCCCACCCGTGGCCTAGGACGAGAGGGCACAGTCTCAGAATAAAGAGGGGGTGGGGGGAGCTGAGTTAAGATTGAGATGAGGAGGAATTTCTCCTGTCAGAGTCATTTAGATTTAGATTAGATTACAGTGTGGAAACGGGCCCTTCGGCCCAACAAGTCCACACCGACCTGCTGAAGCGAAACCCACCCATACATCTACATTTACCCCTTACCTAACACTACAGGCAATTTAGCATGGCCAATTCACCTGACCCTGCACATCTTTGGATGGTGGGAGGAAACCGGAGCACCCGGAGGAAACCCACGCAGACACGGGGAGAACGTGCCTGGGACATATCAGATTCTTAAGGGAGAGATCTGAGAGGATGATTCCCCCTTCATGGGAGAGTCTAGGACAGAGGTGGGGAACCTTTTCCTGTTGGAAGGCCGCATTATGTTAGTTGTAATCTAATAAGGCCGCATCCAAGAAATTTCAATTATATAAATGTTGATACGGTTAGACTGTGTAACTATTCTCAAATTTCACTTCAAATGGAAAGCCACGTGCCCTGTTGTCATAAGTTGATAAACACTGGCGTACTGGATACCCATAGCCTCTCGCCAACCAGCCTCGGGCAATAGTGGCGCCAGTCAGGCAGGGAAGATAACGTACATTCTAGAGTCGCATTATAACTAAATCATGAGCATAGCAGGTGTCGAAATAGCCCTTATGACAGACCGATTTTTTAATTATGGTGGTCAGTCTGTGAGGATTATTTTGTTGAATTTTCTTTTACTCTCTGGTATTTTAAATACATTCGTTTTAAGATTAAAATAAAAGTAATAAAGGACGAGAAAAACGTATTAATTAAAATAAAAGATTTGTTCTGCAAAATTTGGATTCATTCAAAAGACCACACACAATGGCCTTAAGGCTGGAGGTTCCCCACCCGTTGCCTAGGACCAGAGGGCACAGTCTCAGAATAAAGAGGGGGTGGGGGGAGCCGAGTTAAGATTGAGATGAGGAGGAATTTCTCCTGTCAGAGTCTTTGGGATTCCTCACAACAGAGAGCTGTAGGTGCAGGTGTAGGGGGGCAGGTTCCTTGTGCATATCAACGGGTGAGTCAAAAACTGTGGAAAAGCACAGCAGGTCAGGCAGCATCCGAGGAGCCAGAGAGTGGAAGTTTCAGGTCAGGAGTGCGATGAGGGGCTCATACCCGAAACGGCGACTCTCCTGCTCCTCGGATGCTGCCTGACCTGCTGTGCTTTTCCAGCGCCACACTCTCAACTCTGAGTCTCCAGGGTCTGCAGTCCAAACTTTCTCCCATACTGAAGGGTGAGACAGATTCTTGATCAGTCGGGGAATCGAGGGTCACAGTGAAAGTGGACGTGAGGGATGGCAGTGGCTTGAGAGGCCGAATGGCCTACTCTTGTTCATATTTCTTAAAGCCATACTGGTTGAGGGAGGCAGCGACGTAGTGCTATTACCGCCCGGCTATTAATCAAGAAACCCAGAATACTGTGCTGGGGACCTGGGTTCAACTCCCACCATCGCAGATGTTGGAATTTGAATTCAATAAAAAATCTGAAATTAAGATTCGACTGATGGCTATGAAACCGATTGTTGGAAAAACCCATCTGGTTCACTACTGCCCTTCTGGGAAGGAAATCTGCCATCCTTACCTGATATGGCCTACATGTGACTCCAGACCCACAGCCAATGTGGTTGACTCTGAACTGCCCTCTGATAATGGCCGAGCAAGCCGCTCAGTTGTACCAATCACGAGAAAGTCACAATAAAACAACCCACAGCAAGTGGACCGCAGCTCACCACCACCTTCTCAAGGGCAAATAGGGATGGGCTATCAATGCTGGCCAGCCAGCGAAACCCAAGTCCCACAAGTGAATAAATAAAAAAACAAACAAACCCCGGGTAGATCTCCTGTCATTCTCCTAAACTCTGCTGAGGTACAGGCCTGACCTGCTTGATCTCTCCTCATGAATTTGTTTGCTTAAGTGTGTCTGTGTCTGTGTGTCTGTGTGTGTGTTGTGGGTGTGTATGTGTGTCTGTGTGTGTTGTGGGTGTGTGGAAGTGGCTGAATTAAAATTATACTGGGCCCAGTTCTCATCCCTGAGAAATTTGCCTGCACTCTCCCCAATTGAACCCATCCTAACAAGTTGAAACCTACCAAAATGTCTCTTCAGATTCAGTAGATTTTGTAAATCTCTTGGTAATGGTATGTTTGCAGTGCCAATTTACTTGTCTACACAGTTAACACATAAGCTGCTGAATATCTGGGGTGAGCTGCTGAGGAAAGTGGAGGGATTTGATAAGATAGGAGACAGCCTTTGTAGTACAGTGAAAGAATAGAAACAATCTTCATTTACATAGCACCTTTCATGATCTCAGATCATCCTAAAGCACCTTGCAGCCCAGGAAGAACATTTAAAGAGTAGTCACTGTTGTAATGAAGGTAACACGAAAGAAAACTCCAGGAGATCTGCATGAAAATAATCTCGAGTATAAACTCCACTGTTTCCAACTAAAACTCACAGGAGACTGATCTTCAATAGCTCTATCTGTGTTGCACCTTTACCTGGTGTGTATGTGTGTGTGTGTGTGAGTCTGTGTCTGTGTGTGTGTGTCTGTGTCTGTGTGTGAGTGTCCCCCATATGTGTGTCTGTGTGTGTCTGTGTCTGTGTTGTGTGTGGGTCTGTGTGTGTGTATGTCTGTGTCTGTGTTGTGTGTGGGTCTGTGTGTGTGTATGTCTGTGTCTGTGTGTGTCTGCGTCTGTGTGTTGTGTGTGTGTGTGTGCGCGCACACATGCGTGCGCATGCAGAGAAAGGACAAATCGCTGTGATCTTCCCAGACCATAGGGCTGCTCTGTCTTGCCTTTGTGCTCCCCCTGTCTTCGAGTCTTCCTTGCCTTCAGAGAGGAGAGGAGAGGGGTTCTGACAGCAGTGGTGACCAGCAGGTGGCCCAAAATACAGAAAACAGTAGCAGGAGTAGGCCATTCAGCCCTTTGAGCCTGCTCCACCATTCAATAGGATCATGGGTTGATCATCCAACTCAGTCCCCTTTTTCCACTTTCTCTTCTATACCCTTTGATCCCTTTTGGCAGATCTTCTTCCCAAAAGGACATTAGCGAACTACATTAGCTTACATAGAATCCCAAGTGTGGAAGCAGATCATTTGCCCCACTGAGTCCACACTGACCCTCCAAAGAGCATCCCATTCAGACCCACCCTATATTCCTGTATTTGGCATGGCCAATCTACCCTAACCTACACATCTTCAAACTGTGGGGGGAAACTGGAGCAAACCCACGCACATACAGGAGAGAATGTATGTGCAAGGCAATTTAGCACGACCAATCCACCTAAACCTGCCAATCTTTGGACTGTGGAAGGAACCCAGAGCACATAAAAGCAACCCATGCAGACACAGGGAGAATGTGCAAACTCCACATAGGCAGTTGCCTGAGGGTGGAATCGCACCCAGGTCCCTAGCGTTATGAGGCAGCAGTGTTAACCACTGAGCCACCATGCCGCCCACATCTTGGGGATATCAGGGATAACTGACCTTCCAGATGAGAAGATGGTGTTCCGTTAGCTTCTTGTTTCCAGGGACGGACATGGACGGGTGAAAGACGGGTGGCTACATAAATGCTAGGAGTGCTCTGAAGTTCTGCCAAGGATTCGCGAGTAGATCTCCCCGTCCTCCGATGGGTAAGGGAGTTGAAACGATGTCGATGCTGCCACTGGGACTGTGATCACACTGTACAAAACCGTGTCAGCCTCTCCCGCCTCTTCAGCTCGGACCCGAGACACCTCGGAGGGCTGGAAAGGTCATGCAGATATGAAACAGTCAGTCAATCACTCGGTTGCATGGGTTCACTTTAACTCAGAGGCCAGTCAGCCCATCTATCCTGCCCCGCCATACTACATGATGATTCCTCGATGGCCCACCATCCACAAGGCACAAGTCTAGGAGTGTGAGGGGATATTCCCCACTTGCCCTGGGTGGGGAAGCTCCAACAACACTCGAAGAAGCTCAACACTATCCAGGGACAAAGCAGCCCTTGCTTGACTGGAACCACAGCCACAAGCATCCCCTCCCTCCCCCATTGACCCTCAGTAGCAGCAGTGTGTACCATCTACAAGGTGCACTGCAGTAGATCACCAAAGATCCTTAGACAGCACCTTCCAAACCCACGGCCACCTCTATCTAGGAGAACATGGGGAAGCAGATACATGGGAACACTATCACGTTCAAGTTCTCCTCTGAACCACTCACCATCCCGACTTGGAAATATGTTGGCTGTTCCTTTGGTGTTGCTGGGTCAGAATCCTGGAACTCCCTCCTTAATGGTGCTGTGTGGGTGTCCCTACAGCACACAGACTGCAGTGGTTCATCAAACAGAGATAGCTGTGGGGGGGTGGGGGTGGGGGGGTTCAAGTACATAGTTCTTTGAAAGTTGTGTTACATGTAGACAGGGTGGTTAAGGAGGCATTTATTATGCTTGTCTTCATTGCTCAGACCAATGAATATAGGAGTTGGGAAGTCATGTTGTGTTGTGCTCTATGGCACATTATCACCTCAATAAAACTGGCAAAATGTAGATGTCTTAAATATTGTGATGTCCAAACTTTTACAGTCATAGAATTGTACAGCATGAAAATAGACCCTTCAGTCCAATTCATCCATGCTGACCATGTGTCCTAAATTAACTTTGTCCCATTTGCCAGTATTTGGCCCTATTTTCATATACCCATCCAGATGCCTTTTAAATGCTGTAATTGTATCAGCCTCTATCAGTTCCTCTGGCAGCTCATTCCATTCACGCACCACCCTCTGCGTGAAAAGGTTGCTCCTTAGGTCCCTTTTAAATCTTTCCTCTCTCAACTTAAACCTATGCCCTCTAGTTCTGGAATCCCCCACCTCAGAGAAAAGACTTTGTCCATTTATCCTATCCATGCCGCTCATGAATTTATAAACCTCTTTTAAGGTCACCCCTCAGCCTTCGACGCTCCAGGAAAAACAGCTCCAGCCTATTCAACCTCTCCCTGTAGCTCAAATCCTCCAACCCTGGTAACATCCTTGTAAACCGTTTCTGAACCCTTTCAAGTTTCACAACATCTTTACCGTAGCAGGGTGACCAGCATCGCATGCAGTATTCCAAACGTGGTCTAACCAATGTCCTGTATGGTCACAACACGGCCTCCCAACTGCTCGACTCACTGCACTGGCCAATGAAGGCAAGCATACCAAACACCTTCATCACTGTCCAGTCTACCTGTGACTCCACTGTCGAGGTACTGTAAACCTGCACTCCAAGGTCACTTTGCTCGGCAACACTCTCAGGACCTTACCATTAGGTGTATAAGTGCTGCCCTGTGTATTTCTGTTTCTGTCAGTCTATTTTCAATCTTCAATTAAGCGTTGGCATATTGCTATCAATGACATGTTTGATGAGGTTCAGTGTGTGTTCCTCTTCGGCCATTGACTCAGAGAACCTCAGACCAAACCTTGCAGAAACAGAGCAGGTCTGGCAACATCGGTGGAAAGAAAAATAGAGATCACGTTTCATCTCGATCCAACATCATAATCTTAGACTGTGACGCCTCGCACCCCGCTCCGCCATGCCAGGTTTTGAACTCTATCGTCCATTGGCAACGTCCTTCCTGCTTTATGTTTCCTCATGTGTCCTCTTTTGAGAACCTCCGCCTGGACAGCAATTTTGGAAAGAGGAACATGGCTAACAGTTTGAGGTCGGTATGACTTAACTAATCACAAGTATTCTGGCCCTGAATGCTGTGACAATGTTGCCCTTTAACAAGGTTATGTTGTCCTTAGTTTCTTTTACAAAGAAGTAAGAAAAGATGCAGACTGCAAAACGTCTATGTTGAAGAGTTTTCGGGACAATTTGATTTTAGCTAACAGATACTGCCTGAGGCAAAAAGGCTTTTAAGTTTAAATGAACACAACACTTGTACAAAGAAAAGTGAGTGGCCAGTTCTCTTAGTTCAGCATTTCTCTAGTTTTGTTCTGTTTTAGCACAGTAGAGTTGAAACAGCTGATGGACTCTAAACAAGAAGGTGCTCTGTCTCTGGCCTAACTCATGTTAGACCCTACGTTTCATTTTGATTTTCGCAGTGCTAAGCGTTGTTTATGGGGATTTTTGCAAGTATTTGGAACACCATCATTAATTTGGGACATTCTGCTGAGTTTTCGTATAGGTTCCGTTATTCTGTATTCTGTTCTCAATTGTTTGTGTTTCGATTGGTAATTTTGTAAATAAATTCCGCTTTGTTTTAAACGAAATAGCTGGTCCAACTGCATCTCTCCTGGAATATCCTCGTTACACCTGCATGATGCATAGAGTCTGGGCTACATTTTTGAAATGTTTTCAGCGTTTCTGGCTTGGCCTATAATAGGTTGGGATATCTTCGATAATTCCAATTTCGGATTAGGTTTGTCAGACTGTAATGCTGCGAATGTTAGGTTCTGTTCCTGGTATTCAGTTTATTTGCTTTAAATGGTCTTTGGGATAAAAATGCCTCTTTTCATCAACAAGAGGTTTCTGTGTGTGGAAAAAATGGCTTTGGGGGTTTTGCAAAAAGTGGTTAAGGCCAAGCTGCTGGAATTAGCAGGCAATTTGGAGTTGAAGCTGACCTCTTCCCTGAGGAAAGGTGAGTTAATTATAGCAATAATCCAGCAATTACATTTGCTGGAAGCGTCACCAGAATTTTTAGAGACGGCCAAAATTCAACTAAAAATAAAGCAACTTGAAAAAGAGGAAAACAGTAATGAATTACCCTAAAATGAAAAGTTCAGAAATGGACTGAGGAGATTTGGGAGGGGAAACGAAAAAAACTTGGGGGGAAGGGTTATGGAAAACCCAAAGGCGTTCTAAGCATACATGGGGAATAACAGAATGACCAGACAGAGGGTAGGGTTGAACAAGGATAGTGGAGAGAACTTGCGCCTGGAGATTGAAAAGTTAGGGCAGGTGTTAAATGAGGTTTTTGTTTTGCTTCAGTATTCACTCGACAGAGTGAGACCACCATGGACCAGTTTAATAGGCTTGAACAGGTTAATGTTAATTAACTCGATATGTTGGATTTTTTTGGAAGCAACAAGGCAGATAAGTCCCCAGGACAGGACCAAAGGTACTAAGGAAAGCAAATAATGAGAATGTTGCACTTCTGGCGATGATCTTTGTATCCTCACTCTCCACGGGCGTAGTACTAGATGACCGAGGGAAGGCGGATGTTATTTTTCTGTCCAAGAAAGCGAATACGAAAGTCCCCGGTAATTACAGACCAGTCAGTCGCACTTCTGCGATAAGCAATGTAAAGGAAAGGGTCCTGAGGGATGGAATTTATGACTATTGGGAAAAAGATAGTTTTATTAAAGATAGTAAGCATGGCTTTGCGAGGGGTAGTTCATGCCTCACAAGCCTTATTGAGTTCTTACAAGGGGGCATAGCTTTAAATTAAGGGGGGGGGGGTAGGTATAGGACAGATGGTACGGGTATGTTCTTTACTCAGCGAGTCGTGAGTTCATGGAATGCTCTGCCAGTAGCAGTGGTGGACTCTCCCTCATTATGGGCATTTAAGCGGGCATTGGATAGGCATATGGAGGATAGTGGGCTAGTGTAGGTTAGGTGGGCTTGGATCGGTGCAACATCGAGGGCTGAAGGGCCTGTACTGCGCTGTATTCTTCTATGTTCTATGTTCTATGAAACAGGCTTGAGGGACTGAATGGCCTACTCCTGGTCCTAGTAACGAATTTGGAACCACTAATTGGCCCCACATTCACCCCCCACACCCCAATTAATTGCCCCTCCCTCCAAACTGATGGTTTAAATTGAGTTTGTTTTAAACCAATAGCATGCAAGAGACAATCAGAACAGGAGGGTGCACCAGAATATATTTACCTGAAGTGAAGAAGGCGTTTGGCATACTGTCCTTTATTGGTCAGAGCATTGAGTGTAGGAGTTGGGATGTCATGTTGCGGCTGTACAGGATATCGGTTCAGCCACTGTTGGAATATCGAATGCAATTCTGGTCTCCTTCCTATCAGAAGGATGTTGTGAAACTTGAAAGGGTTCAGAAAAGATTTACAAGGATGTTGCCAGGGTTGGAGCGCTTGACCTATAGAGAGAGGCTGTACAGGCTGGGGCTGTTTTCCCTGGAGCGTCGGAGGCTGAGGGGTGACCTTATAGAGGTTTATAAAATCATGAGGGGCCTGGATAGGATAATTAGACAAGGTCTTTTCTCCCTGGGGTGGGGGAGTCCAGAACTAGAGGGCATAGGTTTAGGGTGAGAGAGGAAAGATATAAAAGGCAACTTTTTCATACAGAGGGTGGTCCGCGTATGGAATGAGCTACCAGAGGAAGTGGTGGAGGCTGGTGCAATAACAGCATTTAAAAGGCATCTGGGTGGGGATATGGATAGGAAGGGTTCAGAGGGATATGGATCAAATGCTGGCAAATGGGACTAGTTTACGTTAGGATATCTGGTCGGCATGGACGAGTTAGACCGAAGGGTCTTTTTCCGAGCTGTACATCTCTATGACTCTAAATATATACATGCATCGAGGAGAGACACAGGCACAGACTGGGGGAATTGGGATTGAGGGTGGGGCGGAGGTCGATCAGAAAATGGACAGGCCCTGAAAGGGGAGAGGGGAAACCTCTTTCGTATGGATTCTGAATCACCCCTGCATATTTTACGACAAATTCTGCTTGTTAACTCAGTTTCTCTCTCTCTCTCTCTCTCTCTCTCTCTCTCTCTCACTCTCTAAATCTCCCTCTTGTGAATGTGAACAATTTTCAAATCATCAATATTTATTTTCCTGACTTCTCCAGCTTCTATTCCTTTCTCCACAGTAAAAAACTGATGCAAAATATTCACTTAATATTTGATTTTGAAGTACCCGACAATTTTCTCACACCCTTCGTGTACTTGTAGAATCTCTTTGGATTATTGTTAACCTTATCTGTGAATGCTATCCCATAAACCCTCTTTGCTTTCCTGATTTCCTTCTTAAGAATGCTCTATGTTATAGTCATGGAGTCATACAGCATGGAAATTGATCCTTTGGCCCAACCAGTCCATGCTGAAAGAAATCCCGAACTAAACTAGTCCCACCTCCCTGTTCCTGGCCCATATCCCTCCAAACCTTTCCTATTCATCAACTTGTCCAAATGTCTGTTAAACATTGTAACTGTACCCACATCCACCACTTCCTCAGGAAGTTCATTCCACACACAAACCACCCTCTGTGTTGAGAATTTGCCTCTCCTGTCTTATTTACTGTATATACTTGAGTAAAGGTCGATCTCCTGTCAAAGCTGACCCCCTATTTTTGGCCAAATAATCTGGAATTGTCCATATATCTCGTGTAAAAGTCGACCCTAGTTCTTCACAGATAACAGGTCAACGTTTATGAGTCAGTGTGCTGGTCGTCACATCCCGCTGCAGCTTTGGCTCTGCTCCTGGTCTTCCAGTCTGCTGGCTGTTGAGATCTGCTCTGGGTTTTTGGAATTTCCACAATTCATTTTCTGCTTCTTCAACAGAGATCATTTAGATTAGATTCCCTACAGTGCGGAAACAGGCCCTTCGGCCCAACAAGTCCACACCAACCCTCGGAAGAGGAAACCACCCAGTCCCATTCCTCGCTGACTGCTGCGCCTAACACTATGGGCAACTTAGCATGGCCAACTCACCTGACCTGCACATCTTTGGACTGTGGGAGGAAACCGGAGCACCCGGAGGAAACCCGGGCAGACAGTCACCTGAGGCTGGAATTGAACCTGGGACCCTGATGCTGTAAGGCAGCAGTGCTAACCACTGAGCCACCGTGCCGTGGGCTTCTGCTGATCACATGGTATGAATTTTGACGAGCATGAATTTCAGCCCCTCAAAAGTAGTATCATGTAATCATCGACCCCATAAATTTAACCTTTAAAAAGTAGTCAAAACAATTTCTCTATTACTTGAGAATATACGGTAAATCTTTCTTCATCAACTGGAAAATATGCCCTCTTATCTTGAAATCCTGCACCCTAGGGGAAAGATACCTGCTATTTATCTTATCCACACGCTTCATTACTTTACAAAGCTCTTTAAGGTCACCTCTCAACTTCCTGCACTCCAGTGAAAGAAGTCCCAGCCTATTCAGCCTATATTGATAATTCAGAACTCCTGTTCCCAGCAATGTCCTGGTAAATCTTTTCTCAACACTGTCGAGCTTAATAACATTTCTCCTACAACAGGGTGACCAGAACCACACACAGTACTCCAGAAAAGGCCTCACCAATGTCCTGTAACAGCGTCACTGTGACGGCCCAATTCCTATACTCAAAGGGCTGGATAATGAAGGCAACATCCAGCGTGTGATGCTGGAAAAGCACAGCAGGTCAGGCAGCATCTGAGTAGCAAAAGAATCGACATTCCGGGCAAAAGCCCTCCGTCAGGAATGCCTGCTGTGCTTTTCCAGCACCACACTCTCCACTTGGATCTCCGACATCTGCAGTCCTCACTTTCTCCCAATGAAGGCAAGCGCCTTTTCAACCACCAATATGTGATTGTTTTAGAGATTCATCTGAACCCAGCTGACTATATCTTATATAAGATTCACTTTATTCTTAACTTGCACCTGGGTGGCATGGTGGCTCAGTGGTTAGCACTGCTGTGTCACAGTACCAGGGACCCCGGTTTGATTCCGGCCTCAGATGACTGTCTGTATGGCATTTGTATGTTCTCCCCATGTCTGGGGACTAATGCACCTAACCTCCACAGCCCTGAACTCTATGGGCAATTTAGCATGGATAATTCACCTAATGTGCACGTCTTTGGACTGGTTTCCTCCCACAGTCCAAAGGTGTGCACGTTAGGTCAATTGGCCATGCTAAATTGCCCATAGTGTTCAGGGATGTTTAGGTTAGGTGCATAAGTCAGGGGCAAATGTGGAGTAATAGAGTAGGGGAATGGGTCTGGGTGGGTTCTTCTTCAGAGGGTCGGTTTGGGCTGAAGGGCCTGTTTCCACACTGTAGGGATTCTATGATTCTCAATATCTTTATTCACCCATTGCTTCTTAATCTTACCTGCCTCACTCTAACAGGAACAGAACTACTCTCAACTCTCATCATCACAATCTTGACAACCTCTCTCCCCAGACCTTGCTGAGTTTCCCCAGCAACTTTCCATCTTTGGCTTTCGGCATACTTGCCTCATGCTCCAACGGTAGATCACCGGTCTCGTCTCTTCCTCTGGCTTCCTGTGATTCCGATTCCAATCCTGCAAGAGACCTGTCAACATTAGGAGAGGAGACCAGGCCAACAGGAGGAGGTGTGACAGCTGACTGGAGTTGGCCTAACTGCCTGCCTCTTAATAATACAGGAGTCCTTTGATCAGATCCCGAACCAGAGCCCGAGGGTTGAAGGAGCTGGGAAAGCAGAACACCGTGGCTCAGTGGTTAGCATTGCTGCCTCATAACACCAGGGACACGGGTTCAATTCCACCCTTGGGTGACTCCACTCTGTGGAGTTTGCACGTTCCCCCTGTATGTGCATGAGTTCCCTCCAGGTTCTCTGGTTTTCTCCCACGGTCCAAAGAAAAGATTTGCAAGGATATTGCCAGGGTTGGAGGACTTGAGCTACAGGGAGAGGTTGAATAGGCTAGGGCTGTTTTCCCTGGATCGTCAGAAGCTGAGGGGTGACTTTATAGAGGTTTTATAAAATCACGAGGGGCATGAGTAGGATAAATAGACAAAGCCTTTTCCCTGGGGTGTGGAGTCCAGAACTAGAGGGCATAGGTTTAGGATGAGAGGGTAAAGATATAAAAGAGACCCAAGGGACAACATTTTCAAGCAGAGGGTGGTACGTGTATGGAATGAGCTGCCAGAGAAAGTGGTGGAGGCTGGTACAATTACAACATTTAAAAGGCATCTGGATGGGTATATGAAGAGGAAGGATGTGGAGGGATATGGGCCAGGTGCTGGCAGGTGGGACTAGATTCGGTTGGGATATTTGGTCAGCATGGACGAGTTGGGCTGAAGGGTCTGTTTCCATGCTTAACATCTCTATGACTCTATGTGCAGGTTAGGGTGGATTGGCCATGCTAAATTGTCCAAGTCAGGTGGGTCAACTATGGTAAATGTAGGGCGGGTGGGATGCTCTTCAGAGAGTCAGTACACACTCAAGAGACCCAATGGCCTCTCTCTGCATGGATTCTATGAAGGTTTGGCTGGAGGAATAAAGGCTTCAACTATTTTCTCAATAGCAAGGGTTTGGAAAGCTGAAACACAAAGGGACATGGGAGTCCTAGTTCAGGATTCTCTTAAGATTGACATGTAGGTTCAGGTGGCAGTTATAAAGGCAAATGCAATATAGGCGTTCATTTCAAAAGGGCTAGAATACAAGTGCAGAGATGTTCTGAGGCTGTATAAGGCTCTGGTCAGATCACATTTGGAATACCGTGAGCAGTTTCGGGCCCCGTATCTAAGGAAGGCTGTGCGGGCCTTGGAAGGGAGGGTCCAGACGAGGTTTACAAGCAAGATCCCAGGGATGAAGGGCTTGTCATTTGGGAGCGGTTGAGGACTCTGGGTCTGTACTCGATGGGGTTTGGAAGGATGGGGGTGGGTGGAATCTGATTGAGAAGGGGTTTCCACCGGTTGGAGAGACTAGGACCAGAGGGCACAGCCTCAGGAGTGAAGGGATGGACTGAGATGAGGAGGAATTTCTTCAACCAGAGGGTGGCGACTCTGTGGAACTCATTGTCACAGAGAGCTGTGGAGGGCAAGTCATTAAGGCAGAGGTAAATAGATTCTGAGGAGGGTCACTACACCAGAAACTTTAACTGTTTCTCTCTCTATAGCCCCTGTTAGACCCTGCTGTGCTTATCCAGCAATTTCTGGTTTTTGTTTCTGATTTCCAGCATCCAGAGTTTTTTGACATTTCAGATACGTTCTCGATTGGTAAGGGGGATCAAGGATTACAGGGAGAGGGCGGGATAATGGGGTTGGAAAACATATCAGCCATGATCGAATGGTGGAGTTGATTTGGTGGACCAAGTGGGGCCAATTCTGCTCCTATATCTTGTGGTCAGAAGGTAGCAATGACTCCAGGGATTAGTGGAGACCATTCAGTCCCTAAGATCCATTCTATCATTGAGGTAGATTTCTGCTAGTGATGCCCAGAGTGAGGAAGAGGACACGGATTGGCATGTCGAAAGTCCTGCTCAGTTGAGATTTCTTTCAACACCCTGAGGTTTTCAAGGAGAATGGAAAGGCTGGTTGATAGAATTTTCCAAGGAGTGGGAATCCCTTGCTGAGAGATTCCCTGAGCAACCATCTACCTAACAGCAGTGGGACTGTTCGAACTCCCCGATTTTAAAGGATCCTCTCGGAGGGTGAGAGACAGACGGGGTGTTGGATGCATTGTCTGGAGGAATGCTCAATTCTCAGGGAATTGTCTTGGAGTTCACAACATCAGGTGAAATGGCAACCAGAAATCCCAGTCTAATGTTCCAGACCAGGATTTGACATGGAGATGTTCAGAAACCCCTCCTACCACCACTCCAATGCCCGCAAAATACATGAATTGGCTGCAATGATTGATTCATGAACACACACACCAGTCAGTCTCCTGCCTCTGACCAAGAGGAGTGAAGTAACCAGTGTGCACAGGAAGATCCCAGAGAGCAGCCAAGCTGCCATCGACGCCAGCCATTTCCCATTGCTGTAAAATTCAGGAGGTCCTTCACCTGGAAAGGAGGAAGAGCCATCAGATTAGACACAAACCGGCTCCGGGAAAAGGCTTTCTCCCAGCCTCTCTTTGCACATTGATGCCCTGAACTGGATTCAAATCCTGCTCGAGGTTTTGTTCCAGCGAGTGCGCTGAGGGAGGATTTGGAGGAGCAGAGAGACGTTGAAAGAAAGACAGTTATGTTTCCTACCTGTGAACCCCCATCTCTCTGTTCCCTTCCCCTCCAACCCTGACTTCAACCATCATCCTCTCTGTTTCTCTCTGTCTGTCTCTCTGTCTCCCTGTCTCTCACTCTCTCTCTGTTGCTCTCTTTCTCTCTATCTCCCTGCCTCACTGTCTCTGTCTATCTATTTGCGTCTCTTTCTCTCTCTCTCTCTCTCTCTGTCTCTCTCTCTCTCTCTCTCGCTCTGTGCTCTCTCTCTCTCTCTCTCTCTCTCTCTCTCTGTTTCTCTCTCTGCTCCTCTCATAGAGTCATACAGTACGGAAATAGACCCTTCGGTCCAACCAGACCATGCAGACCAGATATCCCAAACTAAACCAGTCCCACCTGCCTGCTACTGGCCCATATCTCTCTAAACCTTTCCTATTCAGGTACTTATCCAAATGTCTTTAAAATGTTGTAAATGTACCCACTTCCACCATTTCCTCAGGAGGTTTGTTCCACACATGAACACCCCGTGTAAAAAAGTTACCCCTCGTGTCTTTTTAAAATCTATCTCCGCTCTCCTTAAACATATGCCCCTTCGTCTTGAAATCCCTTACCCTAGCAAAAAGACACACACTCTCTCTCTATCTTACTCTTGTCTCTCTCTTTCTTTCTGCATCTCTGTTTTTCTTTCTTCCTGTCTCGTTCTCTGTCTGTCTCTCTATCTCTGTCTTTCTCTGTCATAGAGTCATACAACACGGAAACAGACCCTTCGGTCCAACCAGTCCGTGCTGAACATAATCCCAAACCAAACTAGTCCCACCTACCTGCTCCTGGCCCATAAACCTCTAAACCTTTCCCAATCATGTACTTATCTAAATGGCTTTTAAGTGCTGTAACTGTACCCGCATCCACCACTTCCTCTGGACGTTCATTCCACATCCGAACCACTCTCGGTCTAAAAAAGTTACCGTTTACGTCTTTTTAAAATCTTTCTCCTATCACCTTAAAAATATGATAGGATTAGGATATTGGGCTGAATGGGCCTTTTCCCATGCTGTAGACCCTCACAGATGGGCTGAAGGGTCTCTTCCTCTGCTGCTGACCTGCACAGATGGGCCAAAAAGCCTCTCCTTATGTTGCAGATCTCCACAGTTGGGCCAAAAGGCACCTTCCTATGTTGTAGACCTCCATAGATGGGCCGAAGGGCCCCTTCCTTTGCTGTAGACCACCACAGATGGGCCTCTCCCTATACTGTACACCACAGATGGGCCAAAGGGCCCCTTCCTTTGCTGTAGACCACCACAGATGGGCCTCTCCCCATGCTGTAGACCACCACAGATGGACCGAAGGGCCTCTTCCTGTGCTGTCATCCTCCACAGATAGCCCCTAGTCTTGAAATACCTCACGTTAGGGAAAAGGCACACACTCTCTCTCTCTCTCTCTCTCTCTCT
>NC_057757.1:4066621-4092847 GCF_004010195.1 Chiloscyllium plagiosum
CTCTCTCCCTCTCTCTCCCTCTCTCTCTCTCTCTCTCTCAAGACTGGCACTCAGTGCATTCCTAAGGGAATCCTACTCTATTAGACCCGTCTTTCAGTCTGTAACAATCTCCATTCACGACCTGCCTGCTGTCCTTACCTGGTCTGGTCTACACATGACTCTAGACTTCACAGCCAATGTGGTTGACTTTTAAGTGTCCCTCTGAAAGATTTTCCATTCGGGGCAAACAGGAATGGCCAATAAATGCTGGCCCAGCCAGTGACACCCCCACCCTATGAATAAATTAAAACAGAATCTAATTCACTCCTGAGTAATTGCTTGTAGAAGTTTCTCCACCACTGAATTTAAACTGATTGGGTTTGAGGGAATTGACTAGAGTTGTGGAGGTCAGCAGCACAGAAAGAGACCCTTCGGCCCATCTGAGGAGGGCTACAGCACAGAAAGAGACCCTTTGGCCTATCTGTGGAAGGCTACCGTATAGGGAAAGGCCCTTCAGTCCATCTGTGGAGGGCTACAGCACAGCAAGAGACCCTTCAGCTCATCTGTGGAGGGCTACAGTATAGGAAGAGGCCCTTCGGCACATCTGTGAAAGGCTACCATATAGGGAGAGGCCCTTTGGCCCATCTGTGGAGGGTTACAGCACAGCAAGAGACCCTTTGGCTATCTGTGGTGATCTAGAGAACAGGAAGACACCCTTCGGCCCATCTGTGTAGTCTACACAAAACTAGACTTGCCGGCCATCTGTGGAGGACAACAGCACAGGAAGAGGGCCTTCAGCCCGTCTGTGGTGGTCTACAGCATTGGGAGAGACCCATCAGCCCATCTGCAGAGGGCTATAGCATAGGAAGAGACCTTTTGGCCAATCTGAGGAGGTCTACAAAATAAGGAGAGGCCTTTCAGCCCATCTGTGCAGGTTGACAGCAGAGAAAGAGACCCTTCGGTCCATCTGTGCAGCTATACAGCATAGGAAAAGGCCTCAGCTCAATATCCTAATCCCATTTTGCAGCACACTTGGCCCACAGCCTTGGCCTCACAAGTGCACATCTCAACACTTCCTCAAGGCCTCTCCCACCCTCACAGGCAGCGAGTTCCAGACTCCCCCCTGTCCTCCCAACACCCTCTGGGCGAATCCCACCACCTTTTCTTCGGCGTTCGGGGATAACTGAAACATCATCAAATCCACCCTCACTTCCTTCAAAACCCTCGGACGCGTCCCAACGGGTCCCGGACTCCAAAAGGTGTACCTGACGCCTCAACGATCAAAACAGTTCCGTTCCCCCGTCCTGTCTTAATCGGGACCGGTCGCTCAATCTGAAGGTGACAGTAATATGTCCCGTTGTCCTTCAGCTGGGCGCTGTTGATGTGCAACATGAAGAGTCCCGAGTTCCATTTGATGGAGGCGCTGATCCTGTGGTGCCTACAGTTTTCAGTATGACTGTAGTTTTGCATCTTACAGGAGAGGATGGTGTCGTCCTCATTTGCCCATTCAAAGAACGCTTCAGAGATCTGCTGTGGGGTGTCAAGGCTGCAGTTTACATGGGCATCAGCTCCTTCTTTCACAGTGAGAATTGAGGGAGTTTGGGAAATCAAGATGTCAGTATAGGCACCTGAAAACATAAGAACATTAGAATGTAAGAACTAGGAGCAGGAGTAGGCTGTCTGGCCAATCGATGCTGCTCGGACATTCAGTAAGGTCAGGGCTGATCTTTTTTGTGGACCCAGCTCCACTTACCCATCCACTCACCCTAACACACCAGACACATGCACAGACCAGCTATTCAACAACAATCATCCTAACACCCACAAACGGAGCTGCATCAGGACATTATTTAAACGAGCCACAACGCAATCACAAAGGCCAACCTCCCATCTATAGAATCCATCTCTCAGGCCCGCTGTCAAGGAAAGGCCCTAGCATTCTCAAAGATCCATCCCACCCTGGCAATGTTTTTCTACAACCTCTACCATCGGGGAGAAGGTACAGAAGCCTGAACACACGCACCAGCCGGTTTCGAAACAGTTTCTACCCTACTGTTGTTAGAATACTGAATGGACTCTGTGTTTTTGTTTTTGCCACTGTTTACCTATTATTTACTTATCTATGTTACTTAACTCTGTGATCTGCCTGGATTGCTCGCAAGACAGAGCTTTTCACTGTGCCTCGGTACACGTGACAATAAATTCAATTCAATTCCAATACACTGCAGCACCCAGGAACAATGAGATGAATTATAAAGTGTGTTTTGCTTCAAGCCTGGTAGTTTAACCAATTGATTTACATCTGGAACACAATGCCTTAATACTTGAAATTAAAATTTTAAGAAGTTAGAGTCTTGGCCACCTTCTTAATATGTTTTGAAAGGGTTTAGTCTGGTCTTTAACAGTGGTGAGAATGTGTAACTCCCTATCCAAAAAAACCTATACAACGTATTCAGGAACAACGGGTATGCGACAAGCACAGTCCAAATCTAAACAAGACACAACACTCCCAGAGACTCTAGCCACACTCTCATACATTAAAAACATCTCAGAGATGATGACAAGACTACTGCAACCCATATGCATCGTGGTAGCCCACAAACCTACCGGCACACTGAGACAGCTCCTGATTAATCTAAAGGACCCCTTACCAACAACCAGCAGAATGAACATCATATACAAAATACCCTGCAAGGACTGCAACAAACATTACACTGGACAGACAGGCAGGAAACTAGCCATCAGGATACATGAGCACCGACTAGCCACCAAAAGACACGATCAACTATCATTAGTATCCTTACACACAGAGGATGAGGGACACCAGTTCGACTGGGACAATATATCCATCCTGACATAGGCTAGACAGAGACACGCACGGGAATTCCTAGAGGCCTGGCATTCAAACTGGAACTCCATCAACAATATATCGATTTGGACGCCATTTACCAACCATTCAGGAAAGCGATATCACCCACCACAACAGACCAAGACACATAAACAGAAAGCGGGACAGAACACCAGCATTTCACTTATAATGTCACTGAGCATGGTGACCAAATGTCTGAGAACAAACCTACCAGCTCAGCGAACAAACTTACAACCCCGCCCTAACCCTTAATTCGTTACTGTTCCAAAATCTATCTATCAACAGTCAACCGGGTAGCTTCAACTGTTTCCCTTGGCAGGGAATTCCACAGGTTCACAACCCTTTGGGGGAAGAAATTCCTCCTTAACTCAGTCCTGAATATGCTCTCCACTATTTTGAGGCTATGCTGCCTAGTTCTAGTTCCACCCACCAGTGGAAACAACCTCCCTGCTTCTATCTTATCTACTCCCTTCATCATTTGATATGTTTGTATAAGATATCCCCTCATTCTTCTAGATTCTAATGAGCATGATCTTACAGAGTGATCTTATAGAGGTTTATAAAATCATGAGGAGCATGGAAAGAGAATAGGCAAGGTCTTGTCCCCAGGGTCCAAAACTAGAGGGGGTGCAGGTTTAAGGTGAGAGGGAAAAGGTTTAAAAGGGACCCGAGAGGCAACTTTTTCATGCAGAGGGTGGTGCCTGTATGGAACGAGCTGCCAGAGGAAGTGGTGGAGCCTGGTACAATTACAACATTTAAAAGGCATTTGGATGGGTACATGAATAGGAAAGGTTTGGAAGGGTATGGACCAAGTGCTGGCAAATAGGACTGGATTAATTTAAGATATCTGCTCTGTTTCTGTGCTGTACAACTCTGAGACTCTATGTGTATAGTCTAGTTTACTCAATCTCTCCAGATTGTAAACTTTATGGTGTTTGAAAGGGTCTTTGTGAGTGTGTGAGCCGAAAGGGAGAGAGCCAGCCCCTTCCCCCATTGCAGTTCTTTACCCATAGGGACCTTTATGTCTTCTAAAATGTTCCTGTTCCTCAAAAGACCTTTTGGATATGGAGTTACACATCCTCACAACTGTTAAAACCAGACCAAACCCTCTCAAAACATATTAAGAAGGTGGCTGAGACTTTAACGTTTTTTTATTTTAAACGCAAGTGTTAAGGCATTGTGTTCCGGATGCAAATCAATTGGTTAAACTACCAGGCTCGAAGTAAAACACACTTTATTCAAACCCTTTAGTTAAAATACAACAAGAGAAAGCAGAAATTGGAATAACTTTACTGGAAAACTTAATAGAATAACAGATTATTGAACTATTCAACAGTAACTGTCCCAATATAGTAATATCCCATGAACACACCCTTGGCAAAGGCAAATTCAGTAAAATAGGTTATCTCACAGGCAATTCTCCAATACAGGAGGGAAAAATAACGCATCAAGAGAAAACTCTGATAGAGAGAGGAACAGGGAGAGATGTACTGCAGTGTTCAAACCCAGCTTCAAGACCCAAGCAAGTGCTGCTGATTTAAAGAAATTGGTACATTGCAGAAATAAAATCACTGTTTTCCCACTCTCTCATAAAAGAGAGATAACTGGTGGTCGGTCCAAGTTGAGAGTCACCATGTCTCATGCCCTCATGGCAACCTTAGCTGCTGTGGGAATTGAACCCACACTGTCGGGGTGAGACTACGTTGCAAATCAGCCAACTGAGCCAAGACAGATTAGAGTAATAGAGTCATACAGCACAGAAACAGACCATTCGGCCCAACATGTCCATGCTGACCAAGATTCCCATACTAAACTAGCACATTTGCCCACATTTTGCCCATATCCCTCTAAATTCTTCCAAATAATGTACCCGTCTAAATGTCTTCTCAATGTCGTGATTGTCCCTGTCTCTACCACTTCCTATAGTAGCTTGTTCCATACACATATCATTTCCTCTGTGTGAAAAAGTTGCCCCTCAGGTCACATTTATATCTTTTCTCTCTCACTTTAAATCTCTGGTTTTTGGGCTCCCCTCCTCCAGGGAAATGACCTTGACCATTCACCTTGTCCATGCCCCTCATGACTTTATAAATCTCTGTAAGGTCACTCCTCAGTCTTCGACGTCCAAGGAAAAAGTCCCCGCCTCTCCTTGTAACTGAAACCCTCCTGTCTCAGTAACATCCCTGTCAAATCTTTTTGGCACCCATTCCAGTTTACAACATCATTCCTGTAGCAGGGCAACCCAGGCTTGTACGCAGTGCTCCAGATGTGGCCTCACCAATGTTTTGCACAGCCCCAACATGATGTCCCAACTCCTGGACGGTTCTCCCCATTTCCCCCAGTTCCAAAAAAAAACAAAGATCTGTCTATCTCAGCTGTAAATGTACTCAAGCACTGGAGCTTCCTCAAGTGAAGATGGATTAGAGTCACAGGGTCATACAGACACAGACCCTTCGGTACAACTTGTCCATGCAAACCAGACATCCCAATCTGACCTAGTCACATTTAGTTTAGATTAGATTCCCTACAGTATGGAAACAGGCCCTTCAGCCCAACAAGTCCACACCGACCCTCCAAAGAGCAACACAACCAGACCCATTCACGTACGCTATAATTAAACATGACTAATGCACCTAACATTATGGGCAATTTAGCATGGCCAATTCACCTGACCTGGTCATATTTGCCAGCATTTGCCCCATATCTGTGTAAATGTTCATCTGAAGCACTGGGCACTTCTAGTCATTGTCTGCCACTAGGAAAAAGTTGTTGTGGTTCTGTTCGCCGAGCTGGGAATTTGTGTTGCAGACGTTTCGTCCCCTGTCTAGGTGACATCCTCAGAGCTTGGGAGCCTCCTGTGAAGCGCTTCTGTGATCTTTCCTCCGGTATTTGTAGTGGTTTGAATCTGCCGCTTCCGGTTGTCAGTTCCAGCTGTCCGTTGCTATTATAGGACAAGCCAAACAGAGAACAGCCAGGGAATTCCTAGAGGCATGGCACTCATCCACAGATTCAATCAATAAGCAAATCGATCTGGACCCAATATACCGACCACTGCAGCGGACAGCTGGAACTGACAACCGGAAGCAGCAGGGACAAATCACTACAAATGCCGGAGGAAAGATCACAGAAGCGCTTCACAGGAGGCTTCCAAGTACTGAGGATGTCACCTAGACAGGGGACGAAATGTCTGCAACACAAATTCCCGGCTCGGTGAACAGAACCACAACAACGAGCACCCGAGCTACAAATCTTCTCACAAACTTTGAACTCAGAAAAAGACCTGTTTAATCCTACTGTTTGCTTACTGTCTGCCAACCAGTTCTCTATCCATTTCAACAGATTATCCCTAATCCCGTGCCATCTAATTGTGCATACAATATCCAAAATCTGAGTAAGGTGAGGGGTGGAGGGGTGACTATTTCATGCAGAGGGTGGTGCATGTTTGGAATGAGCTGCCAGAGGAAGTGGTGGAGACTGGTACAATTACAATATTTAAAAGGCACCTGGATGGGTATATGAATAGGGGAAAGTGAGGACTGCAGATGCTGGAGATCAGAGCTGAAAAATGTGTTGCTGGAAAGGCGCAGCAAGTCAGGCAGCATCCAAGGAGCAGGAGAATCGATGTTTCAGGTATAAGCCCTTCTTCAGGATTCCTGAAGAAGGGCTAATGCCCGAAACGTCGATTCTCCTGCTCCTTGGATGCTGCCTGACCTGTTGCGCTTTTCCAACAACACATTTTTCAGCAGGGTATATGAATAGGAAGGATTTAGAGGGATAGGGGTCGGGTGCTGGCTAGATTAATTTCAGATATCTGATTGGCATGGATTAGTTGGACCGAAGGATCTGTATCTGTGCTGTACAGCTCCACGACTCTGAATTTCAGATTTAAATTCAGGTAATGGTGGGATTTGAACCTGCAAACCCTCAAATTGAAGATTAAAGGCTAATGGCATTTCTTAAAATCCAGATTAAAAGCAGTGTTTGATTTATTGTTATCACATGTACCTGAGTACACAGAAAAGTTTTGTTTTGTGAGCAGTACAGGCAGATTATAGCAAACAAGGACATTCAGATCATCAGGGGTTCAGACAGAGTGAGGCATACAAGTTTACACCTGCACAGAAAGTGTACAAAGGTCAGTGTTAGTTGAAGTTAAGAAGCTCCATATAGAAGCCTAATAAGAGGCTGTTCTTGAACTGTTGGTAGATGTGCTCAAGCTTCTGTTGCAACATGCAACCATTTAAGGATAGCTATCTTTTTGCAGACAGTTCAGGATTGGCCATACACACTGACTTAGCCGGTGACACCCGCATCCTGTGACTGACTGAGAAGCCAAAAGCTCAACACAAGGATTTGATAACACAGGAGAGATTGATTAGACTGGGACGATACTCATTGGAACTTTGTGGAGTGAGGGGGTAGTCTTCACGAAACATGTTAAATTATGAAGGGAACAGAGAAGATAGAAGCAGGGAGGTTGTTTCCACAGGGGGTGAAACTAGAACGAGGGGGGTGTAGCCTCAAAATAAGGGGGAGCAGATTTGGGACTGAGTTGAGGAGGACCTTCTACACCCAGAGGCTTGTGAATCTGTGGAATTCCCTGCCAAGGGAAGCAGTTGAGGCCAACTCGTTGAATGTTGACAGATAGATTTTGGAACAGGAAAGGAATTAAGGGTGAGCAAGCAGAGCTGAGTCCACAAGAAAGATCTAGCCATGATCTTATTGAATGGCAGGGCAGCGACAAGGTGGCCTCCTCCTGCTCCTAGGTCTCATGTTCTGAGACCGGCTTTCGATTGAAATCGATTGCAATAAAAATCCGCCAGCGACTTTGATAGGGTTTGAAACTCAATCGGCACAGCAATTGAACTGGGTATTATCCACCCAACAGAGTGCAACTGGAACTTCCTTACAGCGTTCTTACCTTGAAGATCCAAGGCCAGAAAGATGAGCAGGGCGGTGAAAGTATTTAAGACGGCTTCAAATCCCATTTCGGCTGAGTTGGAGGGTTATCTGCCTCTGTTATTGCCATTCTGCAGCTTTTTAAATGCTGCGCTGCATCCTCCCAGCGACTGAGTTTGGACAGGATGTGGGTAGGTACCCTCAACTGAGTGTTGCCTAGACATTAAACGTGAGATTTCACAATAACTGCGCTTATGTTATTGTGTTCAGTAAGGTTGGGACATTGCATCTCATGAACTTTACATCTGACAGCACACACAGTGTGAGTTGGCAGTCACACAGCTTGCTTGCAAAACTGTGAGAATGCATTCCCAAAACAGCCCGTCCAGCTCAAACTTTCCTTGGTCTTATACCTCATCCCCAATTGCACACACCTTCCCCCCACACCCTCAAGTAGGTGGGGGTGAGCTGGTACACTCTGTACAATGTAGGGGACACTTCCACGGTGTTGTTAGTGAGAGAGATCCCAGACTTGAATGACAGTACATTGCTCTGGGGGGGGAACTGTGAAGGAGGATGCAGAGGGCGCTCAGCGCGATTCGGACAAATTGAGTGAGCCGGCAAAAGCACAGCAGACGCCATGCAATGTGAATCACCCGTGAGGCTATCCACTTTGGTGGCAAAACAGGAGAAGGCAGATTATTACCTGAATGGGGATAGATCAGGAAGGGGAGACGGGTGACGAGACCTGGGTATCTCTGAAAGTGAACATTACAAATACAGCAGGCGGTGAAGGAGGTAAATGGGATGTTGGCCTTCGTAGGTACGAATACAGAAGCAGATATGTCTTGCTGCAATTGTACAGGGTCTTGACTATTGTCCAGTGTGTACAGTCCGGTCTCTATATCACACTGGGAGCACTGTGTCCAATCTGGTCTCTATATCACACTGGGAGCACTGTGTACAGTCTGGTCTCTATATCACACTGGGAGCACTGTGTCCAGTCCGGTCTCTATATTGCACTGTGTACAGTCCGGTCTCTATACCACACTGGGAGCACTATGTACAGTCCGGTCTCTATATCATACTGGGAGCACTGTGTACAGTCCGGTCTCTATATCAAACTGGGAACACTGTATACAGTCCGGTCTCTATATCACACTGGGAGCACTGTGTACAGTCCGGTCTCTATATCAGACTGGGAGCACTGTGTACAGTCCGGTCTCTATACCACACTGGGAGCACTGTATACAGTCCGGTCTCTATATCACACTGGGAGCACTGTGTACAGTCCGGTCTCTATATCACACTGGGAACACTGTATACAGTCCGGTCTCTATACCACACTGGGAGCACTATGTACAGTCCGGTCTCTATATCACACTGGGAACACTGTATACAGTTCCGGTCTCTATATCACACTGGGAGCACTGTGTACAGTCCGGTCTCTATACCACACTGGGAACACTGTATACAGTCCGGTCTCTATATCACACTGGGAGCACTGTGTACAGTCCGGTCTCTATACCACACTGGGAGCACTGTGTCCAGTCTGGTCTCTATATCACACTGTGTACAGTCTGGTCTCTATACCACACTGGGAGCACTGTGTCCAGTCTGGTCTCTATATCACACTGTGTTCAGTCTGGTCTCTATATCACACTGGGAGCACTGTGTACAGTCCGGTCTCTACATTACACTGTGTACAGTCCGGTCTCTATACCACACTGGGAGCACTGTGTCCAGTCCGGTCTGTATATTGCACTGTGTACAGTCCGGTCTCTATACCACACTGGGAGCACTGTGTCCAGTCTGGTTTCTATATCACACTGTGTACAGTCCGGTCTCTACATTACACTGTGTACAGTCCGGTCTCTATACCACACTGGGAGCATTGGGCACAGGCCAGTCTCTATACTACACTGGGAGCACAATGTCCAGTCTGGTCTCTATATCACACTGAGAGCACTGTGTACAGTCCAGTGTCTATATTACACTGAAGGCACTGTGTACAGTCCGGTCTCTATATTACACTGAGAGCACTGTGTACAGTCCAGTGTCTATATTATACTGTGTACAGTCTGATCTGTATACTAAACTGTGTACAGTCCGATCTCAATACCACACTGGGAACACTGTATACAGTCTGGTCTCTATATCACACTGGGAGCACAGTGTACAGTCCGGTCTCGATACCACACTGGGAACACTGTGTGCAGTCAGGTCTCTATACCACACTGGGAACACTGCATATATTCGACATTATAGAGGTGGTGGACCTGAGGATTGTGACACACTTGCATGAACTGAGTTGTTAAGCTGATTAAAAAATGATTGACTAGACTGGCGCTCTGTCCTCTTGTTACCGGGATTGCTGGGGGGCTCCCGATGGATTTTAAACTGGTTCAATCAAGAATCAGGGCCAGACTATTCAGGTGAGACGTTAGGCAGTACGTCTACACACAGAGGGTGGGAGAGGTTTGGGACTCTCTTCCACAAACACCAATGGATGCTGAGTCAGTTGTTCATTCAATGATCGCATTCGTTGGGGAGGTATCAGTCTTGTCTTATTATCGTTGGATTGTTAATCCAAAAACCCAGGGAATGTTCTGGTTCAACTGCACCACAAAGAGTGGAGTTTGAATTCAGTAACTAAAAAAGATCTGGAATTAATAGGTCAATGATGATCATGTGTTGATTATCAGGGTAAAACCCCTTCACTAATATCCTTTAGGAAAGGAAACAGACATCCTTACCTGGTCTGGCCTACACGTGACTCCAGACCCACAGCAATACAGTTGACTCTTAACTGCCCTTTGGGCAATTAGGGATGGGCAATAAATTCTGGGCGTAGCCAGTGATGCCCTGTGAATGAATAAAAAATATTAAATCAGAGATTGATAATTTTGTGTTAAACTAAGGGGATATGGACCAAAAAGTGGAGTTAGGCCAGGGATCAGCTGGTGAATGTTGGAACAGGCTTAAGGGGCTAAATGCTCCCTCCTTCAAATCATGCCAGACCTGCTGAGTTTCTCCAGCAGCTCTCCATTTATGTTCCCGATCCCCCGCAGTGTTTTGCTTCTGGGAGAAGGGGTGAGATGAAGAGGAGGTGAGGAGAGACTGGACCAGGGGTGGGCACAGTGGCTCAGCGGTTAACACCCCTGCCTCACAGTGCCAGGGACTCAGGTTCAGTCGACTGTTGGTGTGGAGTTTGCACGTTCTCCCCGTGTCTGCATGAGTAACCTCCGGGTACTCCGGTTTCCTCCCACACTCCAAAGATATGCAGGTTAGGGCGGATTGACCATGGGAAATTGCCCATATGTCCAGGGATATATTGGTGTATTAGTTAGGGTAGGGGAATGGATCTGGCTGGGTTACTGTTCAGAAGGTTGGTGTGGACTTGTTGGGCCGAATGGCCTGTTCCCATACTGGAGGGATTCAGATGGTGGAATGGCCTCTTTCTTGAGCTGCACAGTCCTTGCGGAGGGAGATCATGCAGATTCTATCAGCAGTGGACTGCTTTTACACCCACAACCAAAGGTACTGTCACCAAAGGTCTGGTCAGATGCAACTTTCAGTAAACCTTACAACAGGGTTTTAACACATGCAAGGTGTGAGTTCTGATTAATACCGACTAGAGAGTGGGAAGCAGTCTCATGTAGAATTGTTCCATTCGCAAACTGTAAACTTCTCAACCACTGTTGAAGTGTGAGTGCTGGTTGCAAAGAAAAATAACTGGTAAATGAAAAAGCCACAGATTAGGCAAAACGACTTGAACATGATACTGTTCACAGGGTCGGTGTGGACTAGATAGTCCAAAAATGGCTTGCTCTCACATTGCTGGCTCTATCCAGCAAGACTGGGAGGACTAGCCATTAACAGTTCACACATTGGAGGCAACTCAGAGCAGATTCACCAGATTGATTCCAGAGACAAAGAATGTCTTATGAACAGAGATGGAGTGCTGTATACTGCCTGGTGTTTAGAAGGAGAGAAGATATAACTGAGGTCTATAAGATGCGAAAGGGGATTGACAAAATTGATGTAGAGAGGGTGATTCCCTGTGTAGGGCGATCTGGAACGAGAGGTCACAGTTTTGGGACAAGGGATGGCAGATTTAAAACAGAGATGGGGAAGAATTACTTCTCTCAAAGGGTGAGGAATCTGTGCAATTCACTCGTCCAGAGTGCTATGGAAGCTGGGTAAACGTAAGGAGGAGACAGATTTTTAATTAGTAACAGGTTAAAGGGGCTGTGGAGAGCAGGCAGCAGAGTGGAATTGAGGCCAAGATAAGATCAGTACTGATGGTGTTCGAGGCAGAGCAGATTCGAGGGGGTGAATGGCCTCCCCCTGTTCTTACTTCTTAATGTTCCTCCTGAAAGCTTAACCCTTGAACCCTCTGATTATCATCAGTTCCTAGTGTAGCTGAGAATTAAAACTCAGTGGACACAATCCAGAGACTTCCTGAGGGGAAGAGAAAGGAAATAGAGAGGAGAAAAGACTTTGAATTGGTATAGCGCCCTTCCGGAACTTTGTTTTGTCAACCATTCCATGCGATTGCTGTCAAGACCCCTATCCCTAACTGCAGCCCCTTGGAACCGAGTGGACCATCTTAGAGGGCAGTTACGTGTTAACGCCTTCAGGTCTGGAGTCACGTGTAGGCCCTGAGCAGGTGAGGGAGAGTGGATTTGCCTCCTGAATGGGAGGGCCTGAAGGTGGGGGGGGCGACTTTTACGAACATCGACAGTGCAGTCGCTGTCAGGTTGGGTTTTAATTCCGGGTCCTACGCTCCAGAAAGAGTCAGGAACCAGATCCGAAGTCTTGGCGCTGCCGCGGCACTGGGAACCGTCGTCATCTGCACAGCAAGATCCCACAGAGGAGTAATGTGACAATGGCCAGATCGTTAACTCTTGCGTTCTCCCTCCTTCTGGAGAGAGGTAGCTATTGGCGGGGGGGGGGGGAGGGCGTTAATTCCCTTGTCCATCCTTGACATTTTCCCATGCTCCTCTGAGCCAAGTTGATCTTGCCCAGGGAATGCCCTGTGTGCCTCTGTCTGAGTGTATTTCATCTGTGCATCCTTTGCTCACTGTGGTCTGCTCATAAACAATTCTTGTCACTGTACTTTGGTATGCGTGACAATCAATCAATCAAGTTTACCTTCTTGCACCCCCATCCCCCCACCCCCAAGCTCTGCCACAGAGAGGGATTCGAACCTGCGACTCTGAAGCAGGAGTAGCTGAAATGGCAGAAAATGTCACGAGGGGCAAGGAGACCCTGGGGGCAAGGACAATCTTCCCAGCGCGGGATGGCATGGTGGCTCTGTGGTTAGCACTGTTGTCTCACAGTGTCAGGGACCTGGGTTCGATTCCAACCTTGGGGTATCTGTCTGTGGAGTTTCACATTCTCCCCGTGTCTGCGTGGGTTTCCTCTGGGTGCTCTGGTTTCCTCCCACAATTCAAAGATGTGCAGGTTAGGGTGGATTGGCGGTGCTAGAGTGTGCAGGTTAGGGTGAATTGACCGTGCTATAGTGTGCAGGTTATGGTGGATTGGCCATGCATTAGTGTCCATGAATGTGCAGGTTATAGTCACAGAGATGTACAACGCAGAAACAGACTCTTCAGTCCAACTTGTCCATGCTGACCAGATACCCCAACCCAATCTGGTCCCACCTGCCACCACCCAGCCCATATCCCTCCAAACCCTTCCTATTCATATACGCACAGGTTAGGGTGGATTGGCCATGCTAAATTGCCCATAGTGTCCAGGAATGTGTGAGTTAGGTGCATTAGTCAGGGGTAAATGTAGAGTAACAGGGCAACGGGTCTGGATGGGATTCTCTTCAGAGAGTCAGTATGGACTTGTTGGGCTGAAGGGCCTGTTTCTACACTATAGGGACTCTATGAAACTTCCAAGATCTGCGGTATAGCTGCAGTGGGGTCCGTCGCTGTTCCTTCTCTCGGTGTTGCTCCCAGACTTCAGCTGGAGTTCCTCCAGCCAACCTTCTGCTTTCCCCGAGACAGAAAAAAAAACTGCAGATGCTGGGATCCAAGGTAGACAGGCAGGAGGCTGGAAGAACACAGCAAGCCAGGCAGCATCAGGAGGTGCAGAAGTCAACGTTTCTGGTATTGACCCGTCTTCGGGACTCCCGAGATGCAGTGCGTGTGTGGCACGGAGCCGTGTCAGAATCAGTTAAAACCTGAAACCTTTATTTCGACAACATGGTGATGATCAACCTCCTCCGAACGGGCTCAGAACTGGAAACTGCGGAAGGATTGACTGACCTCTTCCTGTGCTGTAAACATCTGACTTATAAGAGAAGGCAGAGGCTGCTTCCTCTCTCTGACATTTGGGGAAGCAGATTTGCATCCTCATCTGTGCTCAGCTATCACCAGTTCTGCTGAAAAAGTCCCTTATTTTCACAAAGTAACCATGACGAAGGTCAGCAGCAACAAGGTTAAGAGTTGATGGCGTCCCCGGTGTGTTGAGCCAGTGCTGTTTGTGGACCCTGTCGGTATAAGAACGCAAGAGATCAGAGCAGGCAGAGAACATTCGAGAGTGATAGGAGTCTGGAATGTGCTGCCAGGGGTGGTGATAGAGGCAGATACAATAGGAGCATTTCAGGAGCTTTTAGATAAGCACTTGAATATGTGAGGAATAGAGGGATATGGACCACGTTCGTGTGTGGAATGAACTTCCAGAGGAAGTGGTGGAGCGGGTACAGTTACAATGTTTAAAAGATGTTTGGATAAGTAGATGAAAGGGAAATATTTGGAGAGATAAAAGCCAGGAGCAGGCAGAAGGGATTAGTTTAATTCAGCACAATATCGTGGGCTGAAGGGCCTGATACTGTGCTGTTCTGTTCTAATCCTCACCACCTGGATGAACGCATTTCTCTTCGTCTCTGCTCCTGTCCCCCCGCTGTCATACAGTCCCACAGCACGGAAACAGACCCTTCGGCCCAACCAGTCCGTGCAGACCAAAATCCCAAACTAAACTAGTCCCCACCTGCCCTGCTCCTGGCCCATATCCCTCCAAACCTTTCCCGTTCATGAACTTATCCAAATGTCTTTTAAACGTTGTACCCGCATCCCCCACTTCCTCAAGAAGTTCCCTCCACACACGAACCACTCTCCGTGTAAAACGTCTGCCCCCACGTCCTTTTTTAAATCTTTCTCCCTCGTCTTGAAATTCTCCACCTTAAGGAAAATACACCTGGCATTCACCTTACCTATACACCTTCCGATTTTATAAATCTCTGTGAAGTCATCTCCTACGTTCTAGTGGAAAAAAAAATCCCAGCCTGCCTAGCCTCTCCTTATAACCAGCAACATCCTGGTAAATCTCTTCTGAACCCTCTCCAATATCCTTCCTACAACAGGGTGACCAGAAGTGCACAGTGCTTCAGAAGACACCTCACCAGCATCTTGTACAACTGCAACATAACATCCCACCTCCCACACTCAAAATTCTAAGTAATGAAGGCAAGCGGGCTAAACGCCTTCTGAACCATCCTGTCTACATATGATGCAAACATCAAAGAATTATGTACCTGAACCCCTTGATCTCTCTATTCTACAACACCAGCCAGGGCCCTCGTTTTAATTGTACAAGCCCTGTCCTTGATTATTTTACCAAAATAGAAGGCATGGTTAGTAACTTTGTGAATGACACCAACATTGCTGAATAGGGAGGAAGATTATTTAAGATTACAAAGAGATCTTGATCGTTTGTGTCAATGGGCAGAGTGGCAGATGGAGTTTAATTTGGATAAATGCAAGGTGTTGCATTTTGGTAAAACAAACGAGGGGAGGGCTTGTACGATTAAACGTAGGGCCCTGGGTAGTGTTGTAGAACAGAGAGGGACCTAGGGGTTCAGGTACATGATTCTTTGATGTTTGCCTCACATGTAGACAGGGTGGTTAAGAAGATGTTTAGCACGCTTGCCTTTGTTACTCTGACTTTTGAGTGTAGGAGTTGGGATGTCACGTTGCAGTCGCACACGATGCTGGTGAGGCATCACGTAGGGCGGCACGGTGGCTCAGTGGTTAGTTAGCACTGCTGCCTCACAGCATCAGGGACCCAGGTTCGATTCCAGCCTCGGGCGACTGACTGTGTGTGGAGTTTGCACATTCTCTCTATGTCTGCGTGGGTTTCCTTCGGGCGCTCCAGTTTCCTCCCACAGTGCAAAAATGTGCAGGTTAGGTGAATTGGCCATGCTAAGTTGCCTATAGTGTTCAGGCATGTGTAGGTTAGGCGCATTAGTTAGGTGTAAATGTAGAGTAATAGGGTAGTGGAATGGGTTGGGGTGGGCTACCCTTCAGAGGGATGGTGTGGACTTGTTGGGCCAATTGGCCTGTTTTCATGCTGTCAGGATTCAATTTAAATGACAAACAAAGGTGGACCCAGCACCAATCTCTGTGGCACACTATTGGTACCAGGTCTCCAGTTTGGAAAACGATCCTCCACCACTATCCTCTGTCTCTTATTATCGAGCCAATTCTGTATCCAATTGGCAAACTCACCCTGAATCCCCTATGATCTAGCTTTTGAACTGGTTGACCGTGCAGAAGCTTGTTGAAGGCTTTACTGAAGTCCAAGTGACCAATACCTACCGCTCTGCCCTCATCTATCTTTTCGGTTACTTTTTCAAAAAACTAAATGACAAGAAGTGTCTTTAGGAAGGATTGGTCCTGTCATTTTTCTCCTGAACAGGGCTGCTGTAAATCTGGTTATGAGATGTCTGCACCATAGAAAGCAAAGTAAATAGCTTTGGAGCTTTTAAAGACAAAAAAAAGCATGAATGGGCAGAGTCAGACTCACACAGACACAGTGTTTTCATAGAATCATAAAACACCTAAGTGTTGAAACAGGCCATTCAGCCCAACAGCCCACACTGACCCTCCAAACAGTAACCCTCCCAGAACCACTCCCCTACCCCATTAGTGCATTAGCCATTTACCTCTGACTATGGGCAGCACGGTGGCACAGTGGTTAGCACTGTTACCTCACAGCGCCGGGGACCTGGGTTCAATTCCCACCTCAGGCAACCGTCTGTGTGGAGTGTGCACATTCTCCCCGTGTCTGTGCGAGTTTCCTGCGGGTGCTCTGGCTTCCTCCCACCGTCCAAAAAATGTGCAGGTTAGGTGAATTGGCCATGCTATGTTGCCCGTAGTGTTAGGTGAAGGGGTGAATGGATCTGGGTGGATTGCTCTTCGGAGGGTCGGTGTGGACTTGTTGGGCCAGAGGGCCTGCTTCCACGCTGTAAGTAATCTGATCTAATGCACCTAACTGATGAAGGACTCCTGCCTGAAACGTCGACTTTACCTGCTCCTCGGATGCTGCCTGACCTGCTGTGCTTTTCCAGCACCACTCTAATCTTGACTCTAATCTCCAGCAACCGCAGTCCTCACTTTCGCCTAATGCACCTAACCCACACATCCCTGAACAATTTAGCGTGGCCAATCCACCCTAACCTGCACATCTTTATCAACCCTCCCTGAATCATTGGTCCACCTCAATGGCATATGGTGCCAATGCTTTCAATGGGGGAATGGTTAACATTGGGATAACATCTGCTCATTCTCTCTGCTAATCTCCCAGTCATTGCCACCCTGTCTCTAAACTCCCCCACTCTTCTTACGTTTCTTATGTATACACAGGTTGTGAGCAAGCGGAACAGGAGTAGGCCATTCAGCCTCTTGAGCCTGTTCCGCCACTCACTGGTCGTAGCCTTACTCCCTATACCTGCCTTTGGCCCAGATGCCTTCACACCTTTTGCTAAACAAAACTTTATCTATCTCAGATGTAAAATTAACAACTGATCCACTGCTGTTTATGGAAGAGAGTTCCAGACCCCTCTGTCCCACTTTGTGTGTGGAATCAGACGTTTTTTTTCCCAACAGTCAGTAATGATTATCATTAGATTTTCAATTCCAGGTTTTGTCGCCCAGTCCCTAATTGCCCCTTGAGAAGGCGGGGGGGGATCTGCCTTCTTGAACCGCTGCAGTCCCGTGTGGTGTAGGGATCCCTAACACAGGGCCAAACAGCAAGGGATGTTGGGTACACTGGCCAAGTGAAACTCTAAAGTCATAAAACCTGCACGCCAGATGCAGCATCCGTTAGGGAGGGAGTTGCAGGATTTTGGCCGATATATCTCCAAATTATTGTTTGTTATAGACATAAATGATATGGATGAAAATGTGGGGGGAACATTAAGCAAATCTATAGATGGCACCAAGATTGGTAAAATGGTGAAAAGCAAAGAACATGGTTGTAGATTATAGGAAGATATGGATAGGTCAGTCAAATGGGCAGACCAATGGCAGATGGTGTTTAAGCCTGATAATGTTGCCAGGGTTGGAGGATTTGAGCTATAGGGAGAGGCTGAACAGGCTGGGGCTGTTTTCCCTGGAGCGTCGGAGGCTGAGGGGTGACCTTATAGAGGTTTACAAAATTATGAGGGGCATGGATAGGATAAATAGGCAAAGACTTTTCCCTGGCGTTGGGGAGTCCAGAACTAGAGGGCATAGTTTAGGGTGAGAGGGGAAAGGTATAAAAGAGACCTAAGAGGCAACGTTTTCAGGCAGAGGGTGGTACGTGTATGGAATGAGCTGCCAGAGGAAGTGGTGGAGGCTGATACAATTGCAACACTTAAGAGGCATTTGGATGGGTGCATGAATAGGAAGGGTTTGGAGGGATATGGACCGGGTGCTGGCAGGTGGGACTAGATTGTGTTGGGATATCTGGTCGGCATGGATAGATTGGACCGAAGGGTCTGTTTCCATGCTGTACATCTCTATGACTATGACTCTAAGTGTGCGGTGTTGCACTTTGGACGAAGAAACAAGATGATGGAGTATTTAATGAATGGTAGGACACTGGGTCGGAATAGAGGGCTCTTGGGGTAATTATTCACAGATCCCTGAAGACAGCAGAGCACGTGAATCAGATAGTTAAGAAGACGTATGGGACATTTGCTATCCTCAGTTGTGGCATAGAGTATAAGGAGTAAGGAGGTAATATACAGAGTGTTGGTTAGGCCACAGTTGGAGGACTGTGTGCAGTTCTGGTCACCTCAGAACAGAAAGGATGGGATAGCACTGGAGGGCTTACAGAGGAGGTTCACCAGGATGGAGACATTGAGCTACAAGGAGAGACTAGATAGGCTTAGGTTGTTTTCTCTCGAGCAGAGAAAACTGAGGGGAGACATGATTGAGGTGTGTAAGATTCTGAGGGGTATGGACAGAGTGAATCGAGAGCAGCCGTTCCCCTTGGTTGAGGGGTCAATCATGAGCGGGCGCATTTTTAAGGTAAGGGTCAGGAGATTCAGAGGGGATTTGGGGAAAACACCTTTACACTCAGTGGGTGGTGGGAATCCGGAATGCATTGCCTAGGAAGGTAACGAAAAAATATTTGGAAGAGTACTTTCTTCAAATATCACAACATTCAAGGGTATAGGACAAGTGCAGGAAATTGGGATGAGTGCACTTTTAGTGGCGGTTATTGTCAGTGCAGACTTGATAGGCCAAAGGGCCTTTTTGACGGGCCTTATCTATGATAAGTCGGGATGGTGAGGGGCTCAGAGGGGAACTTGCAGGGGGTGGTGTTCCCAAGTATCTGCTGCTCTTGTCCTTCTCGATGGAAGTGACCATAGGTTTGGAAGGTGCTGTCTGAGGATTTTTGGTGAGTTTCTGCAGCGCATCTTGCAGACGGTACACACTGCTGCTACTGAGCGTTGGTGGTGGAGGGAGGGGATGCTTGTGGATTTGATGCAAATCGAGCGGGGGCTGCTTTGTCCCTGGATGGTGTCAAGCTTCTTGAGTGTTGTTGGAGCTGCCCACTATCCAGGGGCAAGTGGGGAGTATCCCCTCACTCTCCTGAGTTGTGCCTTGTCGATGGTGGACAGGCTTCGGAGAGTCAGGAAATGACCTACCCGCTGCAGTATTCTAACTTGCATTTGTAGCCGCTGTGGAGAGTGTGGTGCTGGAAAGGCACAGCAGGTCAGACAGCATCAAGGAGCAGGAGAATCAACGTTTCGGGCAGAAGTCCTTCATCAGGAATCCTGAATCATCGATTCTCCTGCTCCTGGGATGCTGCCTGACCTGCTGTGCTCTTCCAGCGCCATGCTCTCGACTCTGATCTGCAGTCCTCACTTTCTCCTTTGTAGCCACTGTGTGCAGTTTCTGGGCAACGGTAGCCCCCAGGATGTTGATATTGGGGAGGTTTCATTGATGGCAACACCACTAACAGCATGGGCTGATGGTTCGAATCTCTCTTGTTGGGGATGGTCACAACCTGGCATTTATGTGTCATGAATGTTCTTTGCCACTTGTCTGCCCAAACCTGGATACCGTCCAGAGCTTGTTGCATTTAGACATGAACTAATTAGGGAGAGGTTGAACAGGCTGGGGCTGCTTTCCCTGGAGCATTGGAGGCTGAGGGGTGACTTTATAGAGATTTACAAAATTATGAGGGGCCTGGATAGGGTAAATAGGCAAAGTCTTTTCCCTGGAGTTGGGGAGTCCAAAACTAGAGGGCATAGGTTTAGGGTGAGAGGGGAAAGATGTAAGAGACCTACGGGACAACTTTTTCACACAGAGGGTGGTGCGTGTATGGAATGAGCTGCCAGAGGAAGTGGTGGAGGTTGGTACAAATGCAACATTTAAGAGGCATTTGGATGGGTATATGAATAAGAAGGGTTTGGAGGGATATGGGCCGGGTGCTGGCAGGTGGGCCTAGATCGGGTTGGGATATCTGGTCGGCAAGGATGGATTGGACCGAAGGGTCTGTTTCCATGCTGTACATCTGTATGACTCTATGACTCTAAGTGGAGAAGTGTTGAATGGCTGGAGGAGGGAGGGGATGGGGTGCTCCAGAATGTATTGCACCCAGTTCACTCAAGGTGGAATGGAAGATCCTTCAAAGCCACATGGGTGGAGGAGATTTACTTGGATCAGTTCAGGAAATTGGGAATTCTGATCATACATTGGAAGAACTAGGGTTGGTCTCCTCAGGTAAAAAGGGGCCAAGGGGAGATTTGATTGAGGCCTGGCCAACATTACGACCTTGCGGAGATATAGCAGAGAAAATAAGATGCTGATTACTGGCCTGAACTCAGAGGAAGGGTTGCAATGGAGATACAGAGAAGAACTTTCAATCAGTGAGAAATCATGGCCTGGAAGTGAGGCTGGTTGGAGGACTATGGAAGTGAACGTGATGGAGTTTGAGAAGAAATTGGGAAGGGACACAGGGGAAGGGGACTGACTAGGTCGCTCAGTAGGGGGACAGCCTGGGAATTGATGGGCCAATTGGCCTCTGTTGGCAAATGATGGTGCAGTTGGGGTGGGGGTGGGGAGGGGACAGGGCTGATCGTGCAGGCGCTCCGATCCAACGTACCCATGATGTTGACCCTGGCGCGGGCACACACCTCCTTCCTGCCGTTGTCCAGGCAACACTCGATGGCACCCCCTGGCCGCCCGAAGGAGAAGCCCGGCACGCGGAAGCTGGCCAATCCGCCGGCCTCTTCCAGGATCAGGACGGGGAGCTCGGAGCGGGCTCCTCCGGCTGCCCCCACTCTCCGCAGCTCGAAGCGGCGCTGCTCGGTAGAGTTGTGGATCCCGCAGTTCACTCCCAGGTCGTCAGTGGTGATACAGTGCAGGTTCAAGCCCCAGTGAAAACTCAGCTCTTCCCCATGTTTCGCTCTGACCTCGGAGTGCACTGCCCAGAAAACATCGGCGTCTGCAAAGACAGGAAAACAACAGCGTCACAGCAGGAGGGACTCAATACATCCTCATGTCGGAAGCAGAAGAGAATAGATGGGAGGACCATTCATCTCCCTCCGCCATTTTTAATCCTGACATGATCGATCCTGGGCTCCCACATCCCCCCATTCATTCAGATCAATCTGCCAATGGAGCCTCTGGGAGGGAGAATCCCAAAGAAATTTCCTCCCATTGTGTTCCTTACCTCCTGTCAAAGAATCATACATAAATTCATAAGATAAAGGAATGGAATTAGGCCATTCGGCCCATCAAGTCTGCTCAGCCATTCCATCATGGCTGATTCACTCCTCACCCCCATTTTCCTACCTTCTCCCCCTATCTCTTCGACACATTACCAATTAAAAATCTGTCAAATTCCTCCTTAAATTTACTCGTTGTCCCAGCATCCACTGCACTTTGGGGTAGCGAATTTCACGGATTCACAATCCTTTGGGAGAACTCGCTTCTCCCCAACTCTGTTTTAAATTTGCTTCCCCTTTATCCTAAGACTGTGACCTCTCGACCCAGAATGTCCCGCAAGAGGAAGCATTCACTCCACGTCTACTTTATCCACACCTTTCATCATCTTGAATACCTCCATTTGATATCCCCATATTCATCTAAATCACAGAGAGTATAGGCCTAGTCTGTTCAATCTCTCTCCATACGACAAACCCTTCATCTCTGGGATCGATCTAGTGAACCTCCTCCGAAATGCCTCCAATGCCACTGCATCTTTCCTCAAACAAAGAGACCGAAACTGTGCACAATACTCCAGGTGTGGTCTCACCAGTTGCTTGTACAGTTGCAACAATGCTTCCTTACCTTTATATTCTATTCCTTTAGCTATAAAAGCAATTCATTTTCTTTATTATCTGTTTAGCTGCATGCTAGTTTTATGGGACTCATGAATAAAGACAGTCAGAAACCTCTGCACCTGACCACCTTTAAGTCTCTCCCCATTTAGATAATAGGTCATCTTCCCATTTAACCAACCGAAATGCACAACCTCACGCTTATCCACATTACACTCCATCTGCCACATTTCCGCCCACTCTCCTAACCAATCTATATGCATTTGTAAGATTCTTATTTCATCATTGCAATATATTGTCCTGCCTATTTTAGTGTTGTCTGCAAATTTGGCTGTACAGCCTTCTATCCTTGTATCCACGTCGGTAACATGGATTGTAAATAGCTGGGGAATCCAAGGACCGAACCCTTTGGCACAGAAACAGACCCTTCAGCCCAACTTGTCCATGCTGACCTGGTTTACCAAACTAAACTAGTCCCATTTGCCTGTGTTTGGCCTACGTCCCGCTAAAAGCTTTCCTATTCATGTATCCATTCAAATGCCTTTTAAATATTGCAATTGTACCAGACTCCAGCAGTTCCTCTGGCAGCTCATTCCATGCACACACCACCCACTATAAATTTAGATAAATTTGTCTAAACAATTTATCATTGTTTCGATAAATGGCAAACGACAGTGGACCCAGAACTGATTCTTGTGACACACTGCTGGTCACAGGCCTCCAGTCTGAAAAACAAGCCTCCTGTCTCCTACCATCAAGCCAAGTCAGTATCGAATTGGCTGGCCCTCCCCGGATCCCTGTGACTGATCCTTGCTAACAAGTCTACAATGCGGTATCTTTCTAACGCCCATTTCCGCCACTCTGCCTTCACCAATTTGCTCACTTCTTCAAAAAAACTCAAATCAAGTTGCTTCCCACGCACAAAGCCATGCTGACCATCCCTAATTAGTCCTTGCCTTTCCAAATGTCGATTCTGTCCCTCACAGAGCCCTCCAACAAATTACCCACCACTGATGAACCTCCAAAGAATAAGCCACCCAGACTTATTCCCCTATTAATCTACATTTACCCCTGATTAATACATATAACCTGCACACATTGGGCAATTTAGCATGGCCAATCCACCCTACACTGCACATGACAGGAGGAAACCAGAGCACCCAGAGGAAACCCACGCAGATACCAAGGGAACGTGTAAGCTCCACATAGACAGTCACCCGAGGCTGGAATCAAACTGGGGTCCCTGGCACTGTGAGTCAGCAGGGCTAAGCACTGAGCCACAGTGCCACTCGCAGTAGGGCGAGAGTAGGGAGGTGGCTTGGTGGCTCAGTGATTAGCACTGCTGCCTCACAGCATTAGCTTCCCAAGTTCGATTCCAGCCTTGGGTGACTATCTGTGTGGAGTTTGCACATTCTCCCCGTGTCTGCGTGGGTTTCCTCTGGGTGCTCCAGTTTCCTCCCACAGTCCAAAGATGTGCAGGTCAGGTGAATTGGTCATGCTAAATTGCCCGTAGTGCTAGGTGCATTAGTCAGAGGGAAATGGGTCTGGGTGGGTTACTCTTTGGAGGGTTGGTGTGGACTGGTTGGGCCGAAGGGCCTGTTTCCACACCGGATGCAATTGAGCTCAACATTCAGCCAAGATCCTATTGAATGGTGGAGCAAGCTCGAGGGGCCAAATGGCATCCACCTATTCCTATTTCTACGTTTCTATTCTACAAAGGCTGCTTACCTTGACTGACGCCCAGCGAAACCATGGAGCAAAGTTCACTCTTCTGCTGGGGGTTCGGGCGGATGAAACAAAGGTAGGTGCCACTGTCGTTCAGCTTGGCATTCTGGAGGGTCAGGTTATGGTTGGGATGCAGCATGGTCCTGTTCTTGTACCAGGCACTTTGGCGATTGCCCATGGAGTCTTCTGGCTGCCCATGCACCACCAAGTCACCGCCAGTCGATTGTTTCTGCCAGATGATGCTAGTGGGCTCCGCCACACCAGTAGCTTGGCACGGCAGGACGACTGAGTTCCCACATGTAACCGATACGTTGGAGACTACATTCCTGCACAGTGCCTGTCCTATGGGACAAAGTGACTCCGATTATGACACCCGCCCCCATCACCCCGGTCACCTGCTTCACAGGTAATCTCGTTGAAAAGTAGCAGATTCATTAAGGGTCAACGTTGAGCGGATGTTTCCCCCTGCTGGGAGAGCTTAGGGTCAGAGGGCACCATCTCAGAGTAAAGGGGTGCCAACTTCAGACTGAGCTCAGGAGGAATTTCTTCGCTCAGAGGGTCAAGAGTGTGTGGAGTTGTAGTGAGGACGAACTGCATACTCTAAGGGTCGGTGTTGAGGAGCGCTGAGGAAGTGCCGCACTATCAGGGGGTCAGTGCTGAGGGGGTGCCACACTGTCAGAGTGTCAGTGCTGAGGGAATGGGCACTGTCAGAGGGTCAGTGCTGAGGGAATGGGCACTGTCAGAGGGTCAGTGCTGAGGGTGTGCTGCACTGTCAGAGGATTAGTGCTGAGGGAGTGCCGCACTGTCAGAGGGTCAGTGCAGAGGGAGTGCTGCACTGTCAGGGGGTTAGTGCTGAGGGAGTGCTGCAGGGTCAGAGGGTCATGCTGAGGGAGTGCTGCACTGTCAGAGGGTCAGTGGTGAGGGTGTGCTGCATTGTCGGAGGGTCAGTGCTGAGGGAGTGCTGGACTGTCAGAGGATCAGTGCTGAGGAAGTGCCACACCATTAGAGGGTCAGTGCTGAGGGAGTGCTGCACTGTCGGAGGGTCAGTGCTGAGGGAGTGGGCACTATCAGAGGGTCAGTGCTCAGGGAGTGCCGGACTGTCAGAGGCCCAGTGCTGAGGGAGTGCCGGTCTGTAGGAGGGTCAGTGCTGAGGGAATAGCAGTGTTGGAGGACCATTGCTGAGGGAGCACCACAATGTCGGCAGGTTAGTGCTGATGGAGTGGTCTATAAAATTCTAACCAGACTAGACAGCGTAAACAGAGAAAGGCTGCTTCTGATAACAGTGGGCAGGCGAGAGATCACAGTCTAAAGGAGATGGGGTGGGACTAAGACGAGGAGAGACGTCTTCACCCACAGGGTGGAGACTGTGGAATATCCTGCCATAGAAAGTGGATAGGCCAAAATATTGTGTTTTCTTGAAGGAATTAAATATAGTTCCACGGGCTAAAGTGAGAAAAGGTTATTGAGTTTGAGGGTCAGCTGTGATCACATTGAATGGCAGAGCAAGCTCTATGAGTCAACTGACCTTCTCCTGTTGCTATTTACCCTTCTTCCATCTTGTAGAGGGAGCTTTACTCTGTATCTAACACCATGCTGTCCTTGTATTGGGAGTTTTTGATGGGGGACAGTGTAGGGGGAGCTTTACTCTGTATCTGACCCCATGCTGTCCTCTCCTGGGAGTTTTTAATGGGTGGACAGTGTAGAGAGAGCTTTACTCTGTGTCTAACCCCGTGCTGTCCCTGTCCTGGGGAGAGTTTGACAGGGGACGATGTAGAGGGAGCCTCACTCTATATCTAACCCCATGCTATCCCTGTCCTGGGGGGTGTTTGATGGGGGGATCAGTGTAAAGGGAGCTTTACTCTGTATCTATGCCGATGCTGTCCCTGTCCTGGGAGTGTTTGATGGGGGACAGTGTAGGGCTACCTCAGCACTTGCAGTGAACCCTAAAGAGGAGGACTCTCCCTCTCTCCCTCCATCTCTCTCTCGCCCTCCTCCCAATCTGATTCTCCCATTCTCTCTCTCTCCATATTCTGTCCCTGTTTCTCCATCCTCCATTTCTCCCCTTCTCTCTCTCCCTGACCCCATCTCTCTCTCTCTCCCTCTCAATCTCTCTTACAAGTCACCGCAGTCTCTCTCTCCCTCTCCTTCCTCTCTCTCTCTTCCTCTCTGTCTCTCTCTC
>NC_057757.1:4098908-4118993 GCF_004010195.1 Chiloscyllium plagiosum
AGGGTTGTGTGGGGGGGAGGGGTTGGTGGAGCAGGGTTGGGGAAGAGGGGCCGGGTTTGGGGGCAGGGCCATGATTGGACAGGCGGGTGAGGAGCAGACAGAGGGGCGGGGTTTGAGGGGTCTGTGGGGTGAGGGCTCGCGTGCGATGCGCTGCTGCCTCGTCTCCTGAACATGGAGTGGACTGAGCAAGTGCTCGCTGTGATAATCCCATTGAACTGATGGGGGGTACAGTGGGAGGCTTCAGCAATGCTGCTGGTCCCTGACACACACGTGTGTGTCTGCTCAGAAACAAACCCTGAGACAGTGAGAGGGAGCAAGGCAGGCAGAGCGAGGAAAAAGGAAACTTCAGAAAACTCCACGCCCCAGAGATTAGATTCCCTACAATGTGGAAACAGGTCCTTCAGCCCAACAAGTGCACACCAACCCTCCGAAGAGTAACCTACCCAGACCTATTCCCCTACATTTATCCCTGACTAATGAACCTAACACTATGGGCAACTTAGCATGGCCAATCCACCCTAAGCTGCCCATCTTTGGACCGTGTGAGGAAACTGGAGCACCCGGAGGAAACCCATGCAGACACGGGAAGAAATGTGCAAACTCCACACAGACAGTCGCCTGTGGTTGGAATTAAACCCGGGTCCCTGGTGCTGTGAGGCAGCAGTGCTGACCACTGTGCCAGAGAAGAGTCATTGAATCAATTAACTGAATAATCAATTATCTGAACTAAATACTGCCCGCCCATCTTGTTCAGATAATCTAGGTTCCCCTGTAGATGGTAAGTTTGCAGATGACATCAAAATTGGAATTGTCGTGGACATTGAAGAAGGCTACCTCAGATTACAACAGGATCTTGATCAGATGGGCTAACGGGCTGAGGAATTACAGATGGAGTTTAATTTAGGTGTACAGCACAAGAACAGACTCTTCAATCCAATGTGGTACAACGTTTTGGAAAGGCAAACCTTAGCAGGTCTTAATGGTAAGGTCCTGTGGAGTGTTGCTGAACAAAGAGACCTTGGAGTGCAGGTTCATAGCTCCTTGAAAGTCACAGGTAGATAGGATAGCGAAGAAGGTGTTTGGTATGCTTTCCTTTATTGGTCAGAATATTGAGTACAGGAGTTGGGAGGTCATGTTGCAGCTGTACAGGACGTTAGTTTGGCCACTGTTGAAATATTGAGTGCAGTTCTGGTCTCCTTCCTATCGGAAGGATGTTGTGAAACTTGAAAGGGTTCAGAACAGATTTACAAAAGAGTTGCCAGGATTGGAGGGTTTGAGCTATAGGGAGAGGCTGAATAGTTTGGGGCTGTTTTCCCTGGAGCATTGGAGGCTGAGGGCTGACCTTATAGAGGTTTATAAAATCATGAGGGACATGGATAGGATAAACAGACAAGGTCTTTTCCCTGGTAGGCTTAAAGGGGATGTGACTACAGTTTTTAATGGCTGTTGGTCTCCGACCGGTGCCTGTGTAGTCACCTTTGTAATCGTTTATACGTATTTTATCGATTGCAAAGTTGGTCGAACCTCCACGCGGTTCCCCCTGGAAACGATCTGTAAGAGGAAGCTCCAAACAGAGGAGTGGTTTTAACTTGTCCAGAGGTTGTATTAGCATGGTTTTATCACTGGTTTTATCATTGATTTTATCACTGGTTTTACCTTAGGTTTTAACCAATGCTGTATGCCACTGACAGGTTTACTATTTCCTTCTGTTGTTAGAGCATTACTCGGATCAGGTCGGCTAATACGACCAGAGAAAAGATACGAGATAGCTGGTGACCCACTCGGTCAATGATAGAAACCTAGTTTTGGCAGTGGCGATTATGTCTAACTCCAAAATTTCCGGTTGGGTGGGAGACCGGGAAAATAACCGCCCCGCACGGTTGTTATTGGCGGTACCGTGTGCTAAGTGTGTTAGCCAAACATGGACTAGACAATCCGTTTCGACACAAAGGGAGGAGACCCTAAGAGTTACTCCGGCAAGGCTGCACTCTGGCAGGCACGAGGAAGCCAATAAGGAAGTCCAGAGTAATCAGGACCAAATTCGAATGGAAGGACTCTTAGAGAAGCCCCCTCTAGAATCTGGTTTGTTTAACAGCCGGACAATTTTTAATTCGAATTTTAAAGGGCCATTTGATTTTAGTCAGACTGGAGAATTAGAGATCAACGAGGAGAGGAGTGAGAGTAGAATTATTCATCCGGTTATTAATGAGGAAGATAAATTAGCGATAATAATAAAATACGCGTTAGATAATTTTAAGTGTAAATCTTGTAATAATATTTATAATACTACGGGAATGTTTAGGAAACATCTAAAATTATGTAAAGGGATTAGAGCAGGAAGAATAAAATGTAGTAAGTGTGGCTGGGAAGGCAACTATCACACAGTCGCATGTCACTATTCTAAGTGCAATAGTAATAGTAGTAATAACAATATTAAAGAGAGGGAAGATGAGAAATCATACCAATGTGAAATGTGCCCATTGAAATTTACAACAGCTAGAGGATTGGGACAACACGAGAAGCACGTGCATCCCAATCTGAGAAACGATAAGAGGAAAAAAGAGAATAAAGATAACCGAAAAATGAGAAAAAGGTAAAAGAGGTATATGATCTAATTCTGAAATTAAAATATTACAACAATTAGAATTAGAATTTAGAGGTTGTAAAAATGTCAATAAACTTATTGCGGAAAAATTGGAAACTAAAACAGCAAAACAGATTTCCGATAAAAGGAGATTGTTAAATAAACTTAGTAAAAGTCGCGATAAAGTCAGGAAGTGGTCCTTTGTAATAATAATAAAAGTGAAAGTGAGAGTAGTGACCTGGATATAGATACTGTAATAGAGCAGATAGGAGTTGGTGAGTATAGTCATCAAGGTAATAATGATATTAATGGGAGTGTAGGATATAAAGGTAGAATTAGTAGAGATAATAGAGGATAAAATAAGTAAGAGTAAAGGTATAATGAAGGACTACGATAGTATTATGGATATGATAGTCGGTAAACTAGAGAATAATAATGAGAATAATAAGTCCAAGAAATTGAAATATGAAAATCAAGTAGGTACTAAGCAGAAGGATAGTAGACAAGAGGGTAATAAGAAGGTAAATAACGCTAAGAGAAGATACAGTAGAAAAAAAGGAAAGTTCAAAGAAGTACAGGTTTTATATAAAACTAAAAGGCAATATTTAGCTAGAACCCTGATGGGGGCTCCGGCTGAGTGTGAATGTCCGCTTAGCAAAGAGGAATTAGAGGAATATTTTAAAGAGAGAATATCTAATTCCAACAATAAAACTAATCGAAGAGGTTTTGCTAAATACAAAGGCCAGATTGAGGGATCAATATGCGACATACTGACTGGTCCTATAACAGTAGAAGACGTAAATCAGGCTGTGAAGGCGATGGACGTTAAAACCGCGGTGGGACCAGATCGGATGACGCTGAAAGAAATAATTAGTATATTTAATAAAGATAATATGATAATTCCTAGAATATATACCATTTGGGTAAAAGCAGGTAAGATCCCGGATAAAGTTAAGATAAGTAGAACAGTGCTGATTCCCAAAGTAAGTGATGAGGACGGATTAAAAGATATTAATAATTGGAGACCAATCACGATAGGTCCAATTATGCTTAGGCTGTTTACAAAAATTATAGCCAATAGATTAAGTAGAGTTATAAACCTAAATAAGAGGCAATAAGGTTTTATGGCAGGTGTGGCAGGGTGTGAAGAAAATATTAAAACCTGGAGAATATCATAAATGGAGCTAAGAAGAATAAAATTGATTTAGCAGTGGTATTCGTAGACCTGGCGAAAGCCTTTGACACCGGAGGACATAAATGAATAATAAGTGCTCTTAAAAGAATTCGGCTCCCCCCAACATTTATTAAATTAATTACAAATTTGTATGAAAATAATTTTACTCAAATTGAATGTTTTAATTGTAAAACTGATAAGATTAAAATTTTAAGAGCGGTCAAACAGGGTGATGCGTTGTCACCAATTCTTTTTAATATAGTTATGGACCCCCTTATAAGCACTATCGAAGAAAGAAAAAGAGGATTATTTTTAGGTCAAGATAGAGAGAGCTATCATTGTGCAACTCTAGCATTTGCCGATGATATAGCTCTAATTAGTCAATCCTATGATGGAATGGCATACAACTTAAAACTGGTTGAGAAATTTTGTAATAATACGGGGATGGAGGTCAATATAAGAAAAACAAAAGGATTTTACTTTACTTATAAAAACAAAACGTTTATATATAATGATAAGGCAAATTGGAAGTTCAACGAGGGTAATATACAATTCATAGATCCAGGAAGTACTGATAAATATTTAGGAGCAAAGATAGACCCATGGATTGGTGCAAGCCAATCGGATTGGGAAAACCAACCAGGTATATGGATTGAAAATCTTAAAAGATCCCTTTTAAAACCTGTTCAGAAATTGGAAGTTTTAAAAATTTGTTTTATCCCTAGATTATATTATTATCTAATTTTATCAGAGGTATCATTAAATTACCTTAATAAACTGGATAACATAATTAAAAATGCAATCAAAGAAATATTACATCTCCCACAATCCATCATGGATGGGCTATTATATACAATGTCCCGGGATGGCGGCCTTGCGGTGAATTGATTGTCAATATTTATTGCAATTTTGAGGAAATACGAGACGCTATACAAATCCGAGGATGAAATCCTACAAGCCTCGTTTTCATTCGCAGGTGGTAGTATAGCCACGAAAATGCACAAGCTCAGCAAATTGAAAATATTAGAAAATATCTGGAATCCAAGTATAAATCGACAATTGGGAGGATCTGATATTATCGAGGAAGAGAATGATGGAATAGAAGAATTTAGCGATAAAAATTATGCTAACTGGAGATCTATGGAACTTCAGAGATGGATGGCCTTGCCCTGTCAAGGGGCTGGTACCCACTATTTAAAGAATGATAATATCTCTAATAACTGGTTGACAAAAATATAACACATGAAGACGTCCAAAATAATAAATTCGATCTTATTACGAACGAACCTATATCCAACACGGGCGTCACTAGCATATGGAAGGCCGTTTAATATCAAGAGTTGCCAGAGATGTAATGATAATTCTGAAACAATTGCGCATATCTCAGGACGGTGTCCCTATGTTAAAAATATGAGGATAAAAAGACATAATAGGATAATGGAAGAATTAACTTATTAAGAAAAGAGGATGGATAATATACATGGAACCATGTATTAAAGATAATACTGGGAAATTATGGATACCGGACTTAATTTTTAAAAAGGAAAATCAGATTATCGTGGTCAAAGTAACAATTAGAACAGACCTACAAATTAACTCACTCGAACAGGCCTGGGAAGAAAAGAAAAACAAGTATAAACATCTGGAAAAGGAAATATTGGACCTTACAAAAGGAAGAAAAATATCCTTTTATGGTTTTGTGATGGGATCCCGAGGAAAATGGTTCGAGAAGAACAATGGACTAATGAAAGACCTCGGGATCGAAAAATTTAAATTTTTTGCTCAGATCATCGCAAACCTTGTTTTATCTTTGACTCTCGAGCTTTTAAGGATTTTTATGGACTCTTAAGACTCTCCAGTTGACATAATTTAATAACTTTTTAATTTTGATTGTTTTTAAACAAGGTTTTAGGTTAATTTTAATTAGTATTGATTTTAACTAGTATTTTTAAAATTTTAATGTTTTATTAATAAAAATTAGAGTATTTTAAGTCACATAGTAATTGGTGGTGGATAACTATGGTGTTAAGAATTAAAGTGCACGCGACACACGACACACGATGAGTGGTAACGTAATCAAACAGTTGAAAAATCCAGCTCATCCCTCGCCTTGTTGATATTCTGGGTCCACATTATTTTAACTCGTTCCTTTAAGATCATCTGGCTGTGGTTAGCTAGATAGGGGTATCCAGGCGTCGACGAGTGATGGTAAAACTCGAAAAGGACACGATCCATTTGTATGGTGAGTGCATGAAAAAGTGAGAGGGATAAGATTTAAAGGGGACCTAAGTGGCACAAAGGGGTGGTGTGTGTACGGAATGAGCTGCCAGAGGAAGTGCTGGAGGCTGGTACAATTACAGCATTTAAAAGGCATCTGGATGGGTACATGAATAGGAAGATTTTAGAGGGATATGGGCTGGGTGCTGGCAAATGGGACTAGATTAATTTAGGATATCTGGTCGGCATGAACACATTGGACTGAAGGGTCTATTTTCATGCTGTACAGCTCTATGACTCCAACAAGTGCCAGTTGTTCCCATTAAACTCTCAGCTCCAGACACTTTTTGTTGAATTCAAATTCCACCATCTGCCACGGCAGGAATTGAACCCGGATCTCCAGATCATGAGATATAGCTTTAGATTAATAAATCAAGATGATAATAAGACTGAGCTACTATCACTGCAAGGAGCAGTTGAGGACTCTGGGTCTGTATTCAATGGGGTTTAGAAGGATGCCGGTGGGTGGGATCTGATTGAAACTTGGATAGAGTGGATGTAGAGACGCTTCCACCAGTTGGAGAGACTGGGACCCGTGGGCACAGCCTCAGGGTGAAGGATTGGACCGAGATGAGGAGGAATTTCTTCAGCCAGAGGGTGGGGACACTGTGGAACTCATTGCCGCAGAGGGTTGTGGAGGGCAAGTCATTGAGTGTCTTTAAGACAGAGAGAGAGAGAGAGGTTCTTGATTGTTAAGGGAATCGAGGATTACAGGAAGAAGGGGATTGAAAAACATATCGGCCATGATTGAATGGTGGAGCAGACCCGACCGGCTGAACAGCTTAATTTTGCTCCTATATCTTCTGGTCTTCCATCCCAAAGTGACATACTGGAGAAATTGGTACCTGTTGCTGGGGAGAGGAAAATTAAAGAGGCATTTTTGACAGATGGGACAGCAGGGGGCAGTGTCTGAGGACAGCAGACCCAGAGGAACTGTTCACATTGGAGAGAGGATCGCGAACCAGAGGCCATGAGATTTACGGCAGGAGGACGGCCGCAAAGCAGAGGTTACGGAAGAATAAAACCTATCCCTGAGACGAGGGGGGTTAGTATATGGAATGAAAGGCCTCAAAGTGTGGCTGGTCAGAGAGGATTCCAGTCAGGAAATTCGCCTACGGACACAGCGTTCTGGGAAAGGGGACAACAGAGTGGCGGAGTTGCACTTAGCGTGAGCTAGCATGGACAGGACAGGCCGAATGACCTCCATCAGAACAAACAACAGCAGGCTCTTCGGCCCACCAAGCTTATGCCAACACCTGACACCTTTATAGAGTCCGACAGCACGGAAACAGACCTTTCGGTCCATCCAGTCCGTGTCGACCGTAATCACAAACTAAACCAGTCCCACCTGCCTGGCACATATCCCTCCAAACCTTTCCTATTCATGTACTTATCTGAATATCTTTTAAACATTGTAACTGTACCCATATCCACCACTTCCTCAGGTAGATCATTCCAAGCACAAACCAACGTCTGTGTAAAAAATTTGCACTTTGTGACTTTTCTAAATCTGTCGTTTAAAATGTGCCCCCTCGACTGGAAATCCTAAGGAAATAAACACCTGCCATTCACCCTATCTACGCCCCTTCACTTTTTTAAACCTCTTTAAGGCTACCTCTCAACCTACTATGCTCCAATGAAATAAGTTCCAGCCTATCCAACCTCTCTTTATAACTCAAACCTTCATACCTGGCAAAATCCTGGTAAACCTCTTCTGAACCCCTCTCCAGCTTAATAATATCCTTGCTATAATGGTGCGAACCAAAACTGGACACAGTACTCTAGAAGAGGTCTCACCAACATCCCGTACAACCTCAATGTGACATCCCAACTCCTATACTCAAAGGTCTTAGGACTGAAGACAAACACGCCAAATGCCTTTTTAACCCCTGTCTAAATGGGATGCAAACTTCAAAGAATTCTATACCTGAGCCCCCTAGGTCTCTCTGTTTGGCCCCACTAACTAAGACCCTTGTTTGTAAACTAAAAGACTTTTGCCTCTGTATCCCCCCATTCCCATATATTTGTCAAGATGCCATTTTAATATTGTATCTGCCTCCACCACCTCCAGGCATTTACCACCCTCTGTGTAAAAAACCTGCCTCTCACATCTCCTTTAAACTTTCCCTCTTTTACCTTCAACCTAGTGATTGAGCTTTTTACCCTGGTGGAGAGGGGGGGTAGGGGTTGGGGAGGAAAAAAATAACCAGTCTATCCACACCGACACAATTTTGTAAAGCTGTATTTCCTCCCCCCTCCCCCCCCCGCCCTACCCCCGAACCTAAGCCTCTGATTCTACCCTAGTACAGCTGCTCTTGGAGTATCGCATACAGTTCTGGTTGCCGCACTATAGGAAGGTTGTGGAAGCATTGGAAAGGGTGCAATGAGATTTACCAGAATGTTGCCTGGTACAGAGGAAAGGACTCGAGGCTGCTTCCGTTAGATTGAAAAAGGTTGAGAGGTGACTGAATAGAGACATGCAAGATAATCAGAGGATTAGTTAGGGTGGACAGTGAGAGTCTTTTTCCTCAGTTGGTGATGGCCAGCACGAGAGGACATAGCTTTAAATCGAGGGGTGATATATATATAGGACAGATGTCAGGAGGCACTCAGAGAGTAGCAAGGGTGTGGAACGCCCTGTCTGCAACAGTAGTATTCTCGCCAACTTAAATACACATATGGATAATAATGGAAAAGTGTAGGTTAGATGAGATTCAGATTGGTTTCACAGGGGGTGTAACATTGAGGGCCGAAGGGTCTGTACAGTCCTTAGAAGATTGTGAAAGCACAGCAGGCCCGATATCTCAGTTCCACTCTGAACCTGGGTCTTTCATTTGAAGAGAGTCAAGCTGTCTGGGGACTGAGTGGGGGACGGGGGGATGGTGGAGGGAGACAGCATCCTCCCAGTTACAATTAATTCTCCACCGCAAGGCTGTTTCTCTGTCAGTTAGATGGGCTTCAGATTGGTTTCACAGGTCAGTGCAACATTGAGGGCTGAAGGGCCTGTAATGTTCTATGTTCTAAGATTGTGAAAGCACAGCAGGCCTGAGAGCTCTGTTCTGCTCTGAACCGGGGACTTTCATTTGAAGAGATTAAAGCCGTCTGGGGACTGAGTGAGGGAGGGGGAGGGGAGAGAGACTGTAGTCTCCGAGTTACAAATGATCCTCCGCCTTAAGACTATTCCTCTGATGATAACTTGAGCCTCTGAGGTCGAAGGCATCCCCACAGTGATAATTACTGAACAAGAGATAGAGATAGCTTCCCCTCCAAACAACCAAACTGCCACACCAGCAGGCATTCAATCTTTGCCATCCCTGTGCCTCTGTGTGTGTTTGTGTGTTAAGTAACTTCACTCACGCAGACACACACTCACAGACACTTCCTCCTGCGCCCACCCACACAACAGGCTCCCCATCCACCCTCCACTCATTGCCACAGCATTGTTGTCGGTTCTTGGCGATCGAAGTTTATTTGCGCTCTCTGACGAGCCCAGCAGAGATGTCTTTACTCAGTGGGGTTCGGTGCAGTCTCTGATGGTCACTGGTTCAGAGGGAAGCAGTTCAGCGGCACAGATAACACTCAGCGGGCTTCACCAGGAAGCACTTACCACGAGGGCTTATGCAGAGAGAAAGGCCTTCAAGCATCCTTACACAGGATGTGACTCATCTCTTTCATCATGCGCACTGTCATAGAGTCATACAGCACAGAAACAGATCCTCCCATTTAACACATCTGTACAGAAACAGTTATCCTAACCTAATCTAGTCCCATTTGCCAGCACCCGGCCCATATCCGTCCAGAGGAGAAAGTGAGGTCTGCAGATGCTGGAGATCAGAGCTGAAAATGTGTTGCTGGAAACGCGCAGCAGGTCAGGCAGCATCCAGGGAACAGGAGAATCGACGTTTCGGGCATAAGCCCTTCTTCAGGAAGCCCTTCTTCATATCCGTCCAGACCCTTCCAATTCATATACCCATCAGATGCCTTTTAAATGCTGTAATTGTATCAGCCTCCATCACTTCCTCTGGCAGCTATTCCATACACACACCACTTTCAGCATGAAAAAGTTGCCCCTTAGGCCCCTTTTATATCTTTCCCGTCTCACCCTAAACCAATGCCCTCTAGTTCTGGACTCCCCCACTCCAGGGAAAAGACTTTGTCTATTTATCCTATCCATGCCCCTCATAATTTTATAAACCTCTATAAGGTCACCCCTCAGTCTCCAACGCTCCTATTCAACCACTCCCTGTAGCTCAAATCCTCCAACATCCTTGTAAATCTTTTCTGAACCCTTTCAAGTTTCACATCATCTTTGCGATAGGAAGGAGACCAGAATTGTATGCAATATTCCAACAGTGGCCTAACCAATGTCCTGTACAGCCACAACATGACCTCCCAACTCCTGTACTCAATGCTCTGACCAATAAAGGAAAGCATACCAAACACCTTCTTCACTATTCTATCTACCTGTGACTCCACTTTCAAGGAGTTATGAACCTGCACTCCAAGGTCTCTTTGTCCAGCAACACTCCCTAGGATGTTACCATTAAGAGTATAAGTCCTGCTAAGATTTGCTTTCCCAAAATGCAGGTCCTCACGTTTATCTGAATTAAACTCCATCTGCTACTCCCCAGTCCACTAGCTCATCTGGTCAAGATCCCATTGTAATCTGAGTTAACCTTCTTCGCTGTCCACTACACCTCCAATTTTGGTGTCATCTGCAAACATACTAACTATATCTCCTATGTTCACATCCAAATCATTTATGTCAATGACACAAAGTAGTGGACCCAGCACCGATCCTTGTGGCACTCCATTGGTCACAGGCCTCCAGTCTAAAAACAACCCTCCACCATCACCCTTCTGTCTTCGACCTTTGAGCCAGTTCTGTATCCAAATGGCTAGTTCTCTCTTTGTCCCATGAGATCTAACCTTGCTACCCAGTCTCCCATGGGAAATCCTGTTGAATGCCTTACTGAAGTCCACATAGATCATGTCTACCGCTCTCCCCTCATCAATCCTCTTTGTTACTTCGTCAAAAAACTCAATCAAGTTCATGAGACATGATTTCCCATACACAGATTTTAAAAAAGTCTGGAATCAAGAGTCTAATGAAGACCATGAATTCATTGTCGATTGTTGGAAAAACCCATTTGGTTGACTGATGTCCTTCAGGGAAGGAAACTGCTATCCTTACCTGGTCTGGCCGACATGTGACTCCAGACCCACAGCAATGTGGTTGACTCAACTGCCCTCTGGGCAATAAGGGGGTGCAATAAATGCTGGGCCCAAACAGCAATAACCTTCATCCTGTTGACTCTCAACTGCCCTCTGGGTAATTAATGCTGGGCTCAAGCAGACACATAGAGAATGTACAAACTCCACACAGACAGTCACCTGAGGCTAGAATCAAACCTGAGACTCTGGTGCTGTGAGGCAGCAGTGCTAACCATTGAGCCACTGAGGAGAGTGGAGTGGATAGGTGAGAAGGAAGATCTCATGTAATACAGGGAGAACTAGCCATTTGGATACAGAACTGGCTCAAAGGTCAAAGACAGAGGGGTGGTGGAGAGTTGTTTTTCAGACTGGAGGCCTGTGACCAGTGGAATGCCACACGGATCGGTGCTGGGTCCACTACTTTCTGTCAATTACATAAACGATTTGGATGTCAACATAGGAGATATAGTTAGTAAGTTAGTAACTGGGGTGCTCCGGTTTCCTCCCACAGTCCAAAGATGTGCAGGTCAGGTGAATTGACCATGCTAAATTGTCCCATAGTGTTAAGTGCATTAGTCAGAGAGAAATGGGACTGGGTGGGTTACCCTTTGGAGGGCCGGTGTCGACTGGTTGGGCCGAAAGGCCTGTATCCACACTGTAGGGAATCTAATCTAATCTGCCACCATCATCCCCCACCTCCATCTACCTATGGCATTCCCAGCTACCTTCCCCCAATCCCAGCCTCCTCCGATTTGTCTCTCAGCCCCCTTAGCCCCACCACATTACTGATGAAGAGCTTATGCCCGAAATATCTACTCTCCTGCTCCTCGGATGCTGTGCCTTTCCAGCGCCACACTTTTCAACACACACACATCGTTAGTAGGAGATTCTTGACGGGAAATGATTTGCATCTTTTAATCGCAGTACTGAAAATGAGCCTTGTTTAAATCCATTTCTGAGTAGGGCTGTGACCACAACACAGCCACTGAGAGAGGGAGCGAGAAATACAGTCAGGGTGAAACACATACTGAGCAAAATAAAGAGAGAGAGAGAGAGAAAAACAGTAACAGGGAGTGAGAAACAAAGACTGGGAACAGAGAGGGCGCAACTGATTAAAAAGGTGAAGTAAGAAATGGAGATAGGCAGATTTGAAAATAACAGAGGCGGGGGCGTAAGAGATAGATGGACAGATACACAGAAAGACAGATACAGAGGGGAATTCAAGTCACAGAGAGAGAGACATCACCAGAGAGACAGCAAGACAGAGAGAGTGCGATACAAGAGAGAATTCCAATCACAGAGAGGAGGGTGAGAGTGATGGAGACAGTTTGAGATACAGAGAGAGGGAGAGACAGATACAGGACAGAGAATGGAGGGATACAGCATAGAGTTCACATCCGAGAGAGAGAAAGACGGACAAGATGGGAGCCTGACCAGAAAAAGTTTGAGACAGAAGGAGGGAGTAGGAGAGTGGAAGGGAGAGATAATGCAGAACGTAGAGAAAGCGAGAGTGAGAGGGAAGGAGGAAGTGAGAGTGACAGAGACAAAAGGAGGGGAAGAGAATGAGAGAGAGTGAGTGAGAGAGCGAGAGATAGAGAGCGAGAGAGAGAGTGAGAGATAGAGAGCGAAAGACAGCGAGAGAAAGAGAGCCAAGCCCTGGTAGCGTCATACTTGAGAGGGTGAAAAAGCTGATCAACTCTGTCACAGTCTGGGAAATGGAGCAGTATATGTTTTTTCCCTGCTTAGTTTTGCTGTTTATTGGCCTCACTGTTCAGAGTCTGGAAAGTGACTGAATAAGGCTGAGAGAGAGAGAGAGGTTCTAGCCAATAACCTGTGACGTGCTGGGCCTTGATCTTCGAGAGCAGGATTATACCGTGTCTGGGACACACAGAGTCAGGCAGCCTGCTGTGAGGGGCTGCTGGTAGCTAATGCATGAGACCAAACCATCGAGGGACTGGCCTTCCCCTGGGGAGCTGGTGCTGGGCAGTGTCACAGGCCAGGCTGTTGGGCTGTAGAGATGTTAACCACAGCACTGCTGCTGTAATGCAGCTCCCAGTCAGTCAGCACCTCAAAGCTGCTGAGCTGAGACAAGGTGATGTCTGTCTGTCAGTCCTCAGCTATAACTCTTCACCACAGTACCTGAGATGCACACACACACATATACACAGAGAGAAAGCAAGGACGGCATAGGCTGGAAATTTGGAGTCGAAAAGTGTGCTGCTGGAAAAGCACACCAGGTCAGGAAGCATTTACGAACGAGAGGGACCGTATTGTTGAAGAGGAGAGTGTGAAACAGACTGCTAAGCTAGAGGAGATACTTGTTAGGAAGGAAGATGTGTTGGACATTTTGAACTACTTGAGGATTGACAAGTCCCCCGGGCCTGACGGGATATATCCTAGGATTATGTGGGAAGCGAGAGAGGAAATTGCAGTACCGTTGGCAATGATCTTTTCGTCTTCACTGTCAACGGGGGTGGTACCAGGGGACTGGAGAGTAGCGAATGTTGTGCCCCTGTTCAAAAAAGGGAATAGGGATAACCCCGGGAACTACAGGCCTGTTAGTTAGGCTTATGTGGAAAGTCAGGAGGCATGGGATAGAGGGAAATTTGGCCAATTGGATAGAAAACTGGCTAACTGGTCGAAGTCGGAGAGTGGTGGTAGATGGTAAATATTCAGCCTGGAGCCCAGTTACAAGTGGAGTTCCGCAGGGATCAGTTCTGGGTCCTCTGCTGTTTGTAATTTTTATTAATGACTTAGATGAGGGAGTCGAAGGGTGGGTCAGTAAATTTGCAGATGATACGAAGATAGGTGGAGTTGTGGACAGTGAGGAGGGCTGTTGTCGGCTGCAGAGGGACTTAGATATGATGCAGAGCTGGGCTGAGGAGTGGCAGATGGAGTTCAACCCTGCCACGTGTGAGGTTGTCCATTTTGGAAGAAGAATAAGAATGCGGAATACAGGGTTAATGGTAGGGTTCTTAGTCAGGTGGAGGAACAGAGGGATCTTGGGGTCTATGTACATAGATCTTTGAAGGTTGCCACTCAGGTGGATAGAGTTTGTAAGAAGGTCTATGGAGTATTATCGTTCATTAGCAGAGGGATTGAATTCAAGAGTCGTGAAGTGATGTTGCAACTGTACAGGACTTTGGTTAGGCCGCATTTGGAGTACTGTGTGCAGTTCTGGTCGCCTCACTTTAGGAAAGATGTGGGAGCTTTGGAGAGGTTGCAGAGAAGATTTACCAGGATGTTGCCTGGAATGGAGAGGAAGTCGTACGAGGATCGGTTGAGAGTTCTCGGCCTTTTCTCGTTGGAACGGCGAAGGATGAGGGGTGACTTGATAGAGGTTTATAAGATGATCAGAGGAATAGGTAGAGTAGACAGTCAGAAACTTTTTCCCCGGGCACAACCGAGTGTTACAAGGGGACATAAATTTACGGTGAAGGGTGGAAGGTATAGGGGAGATGTCAGGGGTGGGTTCTTTACCCAGAGAGTGGTGGGGGCATGGAATGCGCTGCCTGTGGGAGTGGTAGAGTCAGAATCTTTGGTGACCTTTAAGCGGCAATTGGATAGGTACATGGATGGGTGCTTCAGCTAGGACAAATGTACGGCACAACATCGTGGGCCGAAGGGCCTGTTCTGTGCTGTATTGTTCTATGTTCTATGTTCTACGTTCTATCCGAGGAGCAGGAGAGTCAATGTTTCAGGCATAAGCCCTTCATCAGGAATGTTATCATGCTGTATGAATCTCTGAGGGCGGTTCTGATGAAGAGTCACCAGGCCCGAAATGTTAACTCTGCTTCCTTCCCACCAGACCGGCCAAGTTTTCTTTCCCTGTCCCATCCTATCCATTCTCTCTTCAGCCCTGGTCAATCTCCTCAACACCTTCTCTAATGGACGGTGGCTCAGTGGTTATCACTGCTGCCTCACAGTGCCAGGGACCCGGGTTCGATTCCAGCCTCGGAAGACTGTCTGTGTGGAGTTTGCACGTTCTCTCCGTGTCTGCATGGCTTTCCTCCGGGTGCTCCAGTTTCCTCCCACAATCAAAGATGTGCAGGTTAGGATGGATTGGCCGTGCTAAATTGCCCGTAGTGTTCAGGGATGTATAAGTTAGGTGCATTAGTCAGGGGTAAATGTAAAGAAATTGGGTAGGGGAATGGGTCTGGGTGGGATATTCATCAGAGGGTCGGTGTGGACTTGTTGGGCTGAAGGGCCTGTTTCCACACTTTGGGGATTCTATGATGGTGATTCTATTCTATGCAAATCCTTCCTATAGCGTGGTGACCAGAACTTCACACAGTGTTATACACAACTCTGAGGTCAGCTAGGTAGATCCCATAGAATAGAAGTCCCTGATTGGGACCTGCTAACCTGATCCAATCAGGGAGCCCTGGCTGACAGATATAAACAGGAGTGTAAAATATACGCACATAGAGTCATAAAGATGTACAGCACAGAAACAGAACCTTCGGTCCAACCCGTCCATGCCGACCAGATATCCCAACCCCCTAATCTAGTCCCAACTGCCAGCACCCGCCCAATATCCCTCCAAAACCTTCCTATTCATATACCCATCCAAATGCCTCTTAAATGTTGTAATTTTACCAGCCTTCACCACTTCCTCTGGCAGCTCATTCCACACACATGCCACCCTCTGTGTGAAAAAGTTGCCCCTTAGGTCTCTTCTAACTTGTTTGTTCTTCACTGTGTCCTATACCTGCCCACACACGACATGGGGGCTGGGGAACAATAAGAACAAAACAAAATGAAAAGCAGGAGCGTCACACATCCTGTTCACGCTGAGAGCTGACTCTGAAGGAGCTGAATCAAGGTGACCTGGAGATTAGATACTGGCCTCCGTGGAGTTATTCCAGTGACCATGAGACAAAAGCACACTCCTGAAGAAATTCACTTGCAACATTAAAAAAGAAAGAAAAAGGAAAGAAAACAATCAGGAGTGTCAGGAGCTCTGTTCACTCAAGGAGCCAGCTCTGTGCTAGCTGGATCAATGACATGTACTATACATGTGTAGCTAAAGGGTGACTTGGTGACAGGATGCCAGTCCCAGTGCAGTTATTTCATCAGCTTAACCTCAAATAAAAAGTAACTATTTAGATTAGATTACTTACAGTGTGGAAACAGGCCCTTCAGCCCAACAAGTCCACACTGACCTGCCGAAGCGCAACCCACCCAGACCCATTCCCCTATACCTAACACTACGGGCAATTTAGCATGGTCAATTCACCTAACCTGTACATGTTTTTTGGACTGTGGGAGGAAACCGGAGCAAACCCACACAGATACGGGGAGAATGTGCAAACCCCCCACAGTCAGTCGCCTGAGGCAGGAATTGAACCCAGGTCTCTGGCGCTGTGAGGCAGCAGTGTAACCACTGTGCCACCGTGCCACCCACAAAGAGATGTTGTGGAGACTCTGCGGCTGGTAGTGTTGCCGAGCGATCTAAGGCGCTGGATCCAGGTTCCAATCTCTAAGGAGGTGTGGCTTTGAATCCCACCACTGCCATTTTAGAGGTGGCACGGTGGCTCAGTGGTTGGCACTGCTGTCTCACAGAGCCGGGGACCCGGGTTCAATTCTCAGCCTTGGGTGACTGTGTGTAGTTTGCACATTCTCCCCTTTGTCTGCGTGGGTTTCCTCCGAGTGCTCCGGTTTTGTCTCACAGTCCAAAGATGTGCAGGCCAGGGGTAAATTGCCCGTCGTGTTAGATGCACTAGTCAGAGGGAAATAGGTTTGGGTGGGTTACTCTTCGGAGGGTTGGTGTGGACTGGTTGAGCTGAAGGGCCTGTTTCCACACTGTAGGGAATCTAATCTAATTTGAAACAAACACAGAGTGCTGGAGAAACTCAGCAGGTTTGGCAACAGCTGTAGGGAGAGAGATAGAGAAGAACAGTTTTGAGGCTGACCCTTCTTCAGAATTGATAGGGGTTAGAAACTTTACATGCATGTTTTTTGGAGAGATGAAGGGATGATAGTGAGGCCCAATGCAAATGACCCAGTTCTGTTAATGATGGAGAAACAGATCGAACGTGGATGTGAGTTCAAGTGTGGATGGAAGAGAATGGGTTCAATTTATTGATAGCAAACTAAACTAGACAAGACTGGGGTTGGGGGTGAGGTAGACTGGGGAACAAGCAGAATGTGAAGTTGTGGAGTTGAAGACTGAGTCTAAAAGGCTGTAACATGCTTAAATTTACAACACCTCCAGCTGTGTTTTGTTACAAAATGCATGTGACAATTAATAAATCAAATCAAATCAAACAGAAAATGAGGAGTTGCTCTGTGTGTCGCTTTGTGTGTGTGTCTGTCTGTCTCTCATTGAATCTCTCTATGTCTGTGTGTGTGAGTAAAGGAGAGAGTGTATGTGTGATAGTCAGAGAGAGAGAGAGTGGGTGAGTGAGAGAGTATCTGTGTGTGAGAGAGGGTGGGATTGTGTGGACTTGTGTGTGTATGAGAGACAGAGTGAGCAAAAGAGAGAGAGAGAGGGAGAAAATGTGTATGTATATGCACATGGGAGTGTTACGTAGAACAGACTTTGTGTACGTGCATGTGTATGAGAGACAGGGTATGTGTGTCTGTGTGTGTGTGTGAGAGAGAATGTGTATATGAGAGAGTGTGTGTGTGTGTGTTGGAGAGTTTGTGTGTCTGTTTATGTATGCTTATATATGTGTGTGTGTGTGTGAGACTCTCTCTCTGCAAGTGTCTTTCTCTGTGTTTCTGTCCATCATTCTCTCTCTCTCTCTCTCGTTCTTGCCCTGGCCCTGGATTGTCCTAACTCTGGTATATCTGCCTCTTGCTCAACACAGGAGACCCAAGTGTCGCTGAATGACGTGGACATTTGACCATGTACTGAGTGGGAGTCAGTGACGGCAAGATGGGAACGGGAGGACTGTGTGATATACAGCCTGTGACTGAGAGAGTGAGAGCCATTCATCAGACAATAACACACTATTCTGACTGTGCGTAAGAGGATCCGATAAAGCTGATAAAACACATATAAAAAGGTGTCACTTGTGAACGCTTTAGTAGCAGACTTTCCCTCGATGAGGAGAGCAGTGCACTTTGCAATTACATTGGAAATAGGAAGAAAATAACTTTCGATTTCAGCTTGGGTCACTCACGAGGGAAGCCAGGAGAGGGTAGAGTCTTGTGTCCCTTTGTGAGTGAAATGGGTTTGAAGTTGATCAAACCCACGAGGGAGGAGACGGAGCAGACGAATTGGAAACAGAGGCTGCAGCAGTTCAAAGACTGGCACGTGCCAACTCCTGCCAACTTAGAGCTCCTTCTGGACCTGCCCCCGGTGCCCATGGAGGTGCAGCTCTGCCACGCCTGGAGTCGCTGGGACCGCTCGCCCAACATGTGCCAGCCGGAGGGTGCCACGGTCTACAGTGGGCTGACGGTGCGCCGGAACCCGGTGCAGGACAGCACGGACTGCGCCCGGGGCAGCGTGGGTTACCGCCGCGGACTCCACGTCTGGCGGGTGCGCTGGCCCCCTGGGGAGAGGGGCAGCCACGCGGCGATAGGGGTGGGCACTGCCCACGCCCCCCTGCACCATGACAGCTACCGGGTGCTCCTGGGCGGAGGGGATGGAGAGTCCTGGGGCTGGGAGCTGGGGGCGAACCGGCTACACGGTGGGGGCAGGGATGGCCGCCGGTACCCTGAGGTGGCAGAGGAGCCGTTGCCCGTGCCCGAGAGCTTCCTGGCTGTGCTGGACTGCGACGGCGGGACCCTGAGCTTCCTGGTGGACGGCGTGTACCTGGGAGTGGCCTTCGACGGGCTGAAGGGCAAGACGCTGTACCCCATGGTGAGCTGCGTCTGGGGCAATGCCAGCATCACCCTCACCTACCTGAATGGCCTGGAGAGTAAGTGAACAACAACAGCAACGAGTCACACGTGCGCTTTGGCGTAGCGCTAACATCTCTGGGCTAGGGCGCATGAGGTCAGATCCTGCAACCAGTCCTACAGGAAGGAGACAGGCCATTCAGCCCAAACTGGTCCATGCCAACCCAAATGTCCATCCACACTAACCCCATTTCCCTGCACTTGGCCCATATCCTTTCCTATCCCTGCATTTGTACAAGTCATAGATAGAATCATAGAACCCCTACAGTGTGGAAACAGGCCCTTCAGCCCAAACTGGTCCATGCTGTCCAAAATGTCCTTTCACGGTAACCCCATTTCCCTGCACTATTCAAGTTTTTGTCCAAATGCCTTTTAAATGATGTTATTGTATCCGCCTTAACCACTTCCACTGGTAGCTCATTCCAGATGTGTACCACCCTCTGTGTAAAAACGTAACCCCTCAGGTTCCCTTTTATTCTTTCCCTTCTAACATTAAGCTGATGTCGAGAGTGTGGTGCTGGAAAAGTACAGCAGGTCAGGCAGCAACCGAGGAGCAGGAGAATTGGCGTTTCGGGCATAAACAGGAATGAGCTTCATTCCTGATGAAGGGCTTTTGCTCGAAACATCAACTCTCCTGCTCCTCGGATGCTATTCACCCTACCCATGCCCCTTCTAATTTCATAAACCTCTATAAGGTCACCCCTCAGCCTCCGAAGCTCCAAGGACATCAGCCTCAGTTTATTCAGCCTCTCACTGTTGCAACAATCCTCCAACCCTGGCAACCTCCTTGTAACTCCTTTTCAACTAGTGAGGGTGGAGAGTGAGCGAGAAGGGGGATTGTAGTGAGGGTGGGGAGTGAGGGGGAGGGGATTGTAGTGAGGGTGGGGAGAGAGGGGGAGGGGATTGTAGTGAGGGAGAGAAGAGAGGGGGAGGGGATTGTAGAGAGGGTGGGGAGTGAGGTGGTGGGGATTGTAGTGAAGGTGGG